>NW_026089526.1:0-252418 GCF_933775445.1 Argentina anserina | reverse complement strand
TCTTGAATTTGAGAGTGTTTCCAGTGTGGGCGTGTGTTTCTTTCAAACTGAGTATCTTTCTATCGTTTGAGTATGTTTACTATTGCAATTTGAGTATCTTTTCAATTCTCGTTTGAGTATCTTTCTGAACGGCTTTCGATGCGAGTTTTTCTTGAATTTGAGAGTGTTTCCAGTGTGGGCGTGTGTTTTCTTTCAAACTGAGTATCTTTCTATCGTTTGAGTGTGTTTACTATCGCACTTTGAGTATCATTTCAATTCTCGTTTGAGTATCTTTCTGTAAGGCTTTCTGATGCGAGTTTCTATTAAATTTGAGAGTGTTTCTAGTGTGGGCGTTTGTTTCTTTCAAACTGAGTATCTTTCTATCGTTTGAGTATGTTTACTATTGCAATTTGAGTATCTTTTCAATCCTCGTTTGAGTATCTTTCTGAACGGCTTTCGATGCGAGTTTTTCTTGAATTTGAGAGTGTTTCCAGTGTGGGCGTGTGTTTCTTTCAAACTCAGTATCTTTCTATCGTTTGAGTATGTTTACTATTGCACTTTGAGTATCTTTTCAATTCTCGTTTGAGTATCTTTCTGTAAGCCTTTCTGATGCGCGTTTCTATTGAATTTGAGAGTGTTTCTAGTGTGGGCGTTTGTTTCTTTCAAACTGAGTATCTTTCTATCGTTTGAGTATGTTTACTATTGCAATTTGAGTATCTTTTCAATTCTCGTTTGAGTATCTTTCTGTAAGGCTTTCTGATGCGAGTTTCTATTAAATTTGAGAGTGTTTCTAGTGTGGGCGTTTGTTTCTTTCAAACTGAGTATCTTTCTATCGTTTGAGTATGTTTACTATTGCAATTTGAGTATCTTTTCAATTCTCGTTTGAGTATCTTTCTGAACGGCTTTCGATGCGATTTTTTCTTGAATTTGAGAGTGTTTCCAGTGTGGGCGTGTGTTTCTTTCAAACTGAGTATCTTTCTATCGTTTGAGTATGTTTACTATTGCACTTTGAGTATCTTTTCAATTCTCGTTTGAGTATCTTTCTGTAAGGCTTTCTGATGCGAGTTTCTATTGTATTTGAGAGTGTTTCCAGTGTGGGCGTGTGTTTCTTTCAAACTAAGTATCTTTCTATCGTTTGAGTATGTTTACTATTGCAATTTGAGTATCTTTTCAATTCTCGTTTGAGTATCTTTCTGAACGGCTTTCGATGCGAGTTTTTCTTGAATTTCAGAGTGTTTCCAGTGTGGGCGTGTGTTTCTTTCAAACTGAGTATCTTTCTATCGTTTGAGTATGTTTACTATTGCAATTTGAGTACCTTTTCAATTCTCGTTTGAGTATCTTTCTGAACGGCTTTCGATGCGAGTTTTTCTTGAATTTTAGAGTGTTTCCAGTGTGGGCCGGTGTTTTTTTCAAACTGAGTATCTTTCTATCGTTTGAGTATGTTTACTATTGCAATTTGAGTATCTTTTCAATTCTCGTTTGAGTATCTTTCTGTAATCCTTTCTGATGCGAGTTTCTCTTGAATTTGAGAGAGTTTCCAGTGTGGGCGTGTGTTTCTTTCAAACGGAGTATCTTTCTATCGTTTGAGTATGTTTACTATTGCAATTTGAGTATCTTTTCAATTCTCGTTTGAGTATCTTTCTGAACGACTTTCGATGCGAGTTTTTCTTGAATATGAGAGTGTTTCCAGTGTGGGCGTGTGTTTCTTTCAAACTGAATATCTTTCTATCGTTTGAGTATGTTTACTATTGCAATTTGAGTATCTTTTCAATTCTCGTTTGAGTATCTTTCTGAACGACTTTCGATGCGAGTTTCTATTGAATTTGAGAGTATTTCCAGTGTGGGCGTGTGTTTCTTTCAAACTGAGTAACTTTCTATCGTTTGAGTATGTTTACTATTACACTTTGAGTATCTTTTCAATTCTTGTTTGAGTATCTTTCTGTAAGCCTTTCTGATGCGAGTTTCTCTTGAATTTGAGAGTGTTTCCAGTGTGGGCGTTTGTTTCTTTCAAACTGAGTATCTTTCTATCGTTTGAGTATGTTTACTATTGCAATTTGAGTATCTTTTCAATTCTCGTTTGAGTATCTTTCTGAACGGCTTTCGATGCGAGTTTTTCTTGAATTTGAGAGTGTTTCCAGTGTGGGCGTGTGTTTCTTTCAAACTGAGTATCTTTCTATCGTGTGAGTGTGTTTACTATCGCACTTTGAGTATCATTTCAATTATCGTTTGAGTATCTTTCTGTAAGGCTTTCTGATGCGAGTTTCTATTAAATTTGAGAGTGTTTCTAGTGTGGGCGTTTGTTTCTTTCAAACTGAGTATCTTTTTATCGTTTGAGTATGTTTACTATTGCAATTTGAGTATCTTTTCAATCCTCGTTTGAGTATCTTTCTGAACGGCTTTTGATGCGAGTTTTTCTTGAATTTGAGAGTGTTTCCAGTGTGGGCGTGTGTTTCTTTCAAACTGAGTATCTTTCTATCGTTTGAGTATGTTTACTATTGCAATTTGAGTATCTTTTCAATTCTCGTTTGAGTATGTTTCTGTAAGGCTTTCTGATGCGAGTTTCTCTTGAATTTGAGAGTGTTTCCAGTGTGGGCGTGTGTTTCTTTAAAACCGAGTATCTTTCTATCGTTTGAGTATGTTTACTATTGCAATTTGAGTATCTTTTCAATTCTCATTTGAGTATCTTTCTGTAATCCTTTCTGATGCGAGTTTCTATTGTATTTGAGAGTGTTTCTAGTGTGGGCGTGTGTTTCTTTCAAACTGAGTATCTTTCTATCGTTTGAGTATGTTTACTATTGCAATTTGAGTATCTTTTCAATTCTCGTTTGAGTATCTTTCTAAACGGCTTTCGATGCGAGTTTTTCTTGAATTTGAGAGTGTTTCCAGTGTGGGCGTGTGTTTCTTTCAAACTGAGTATCTTTCTATCGTTTGAGTATGTTTACTATTGCACTTTGAGTATCTTTTCAATTCTCGTTTGAGTATCTTTCTGAACGGCTTTCGATGCGAGTTTTTCTTGAATTTGAGAGTGTTTCCAGTGTGGGCGTGTGTTTCTTTCAAACTGAGTATCTTTCTATCGTTTGAGTATGTTTACTATTGCACTTTGAGTATCTTTTCAATTCTCGTTTGAGTATCTTTCTGTAAGCCTTTCTGATGCGAGTTTCTCTTGAATTTGAGAGTGTTTCCAGTGTGGGCGTGTGTTTCTTTCAAACTGAGTATCTTTCTATCGTTTGAGTATGTTTACTATTGCAATTTGAGTATCTTTTCAATTCTCGTTTGAGTATCTTTCTGAACGGCTTTCGATGCGAGTTTTTCTTGAATTTGAGAGTGTTTCCAGTGTGGGCGTGTGTTTCTTTCAAACTGAGTATCTTTCTATCGTTTGAGTATGTTTACTATTGCACTTTGAGTATCTTTTCAATTCTCGTTTGAGTATCTTTCTGAACGGCTTTCGATGCGAGTTTTTCTTGAATTTGAGAGTGTTTCCAGTGTGGGCGTGTGTTTCTTTCAAACTGAGTATCTTTCTATCGTTTGAGTATGTTTACTATTGCAATTTGAGTATCTTTTCAATTCTCGTTTGAGTATCTTTCTGAACGGCTTTCGATGCGAGTTTTTCTTGAATTTGAGAGTGTTTCCAGTGTGGGCGTGTGTTTCTTTCAAACTGAGTATCTTTCTATCGTTTGAGTATGTTTACTATTGCACTTTGAGTATCTTTTCAATTCTCGTTTGAGTATCTTTCTGTAAGCCTTTCTGATGCGAGTTTCTATTGAATTTGAGAGTGTTTCCAGTGTGGGCGTGTGTTTCTTTCAAACTGAGTATCTTTCTATCGTTTGAGTATGTTTACTATTGCACTTTGAGTATCTTTTCAAATCTCGTTTGAGTATGTTTCTGTAAGGCTTTCTGATGCGAGTTTCTCTTGAATTTGAGAGTGTTTCCAGTGTGGGCGTGTGTTTCTTTCAAACTGAGTATCTTTCTATCGTTTGAGTATGTTTACTATTGCAATTTGAGTATCTTTTCAATTCTCGTTTGAGTATCTTTCTGAACGGCTTTCGATGCGAGTTTTTCTTGAATTTGAGAGTGTTTCCAGTGTGGGCGTGTGTTTCTTTCAAACTGAGTATCTTTCTATCGTTTGAGTATGTTTACTATTGCACTTTGAGTATCTTTTCAATTCTCGTTTGAGTATCTTTCTGTAAGCCTTTCTGATGCGAGTTTCTATTGAATTTGAGAGTGTTTCCAGTGTGGGCGTGTGTTTCTTTCAAACTGAGTATCTTTCTATCGTTTGAGTATGTTTACTATTGCAATTTGAGTATCTTTTCAATTCTCGTTTGAGTATCTTTCTGAACGGCTTTCGATGCGAGTTTTTCTTGAATTTGAGAGTGTTTCCAGTGTGGGCGTGTGTTTCTTTCAAACTAAGTATCTTTCTATCGTTTGAGTATGTTTACTATTGCACTTTGAGTATCTTTTCAATTCTCGTTTGAGTATCTTTCTGTAAGCCTTTCTGATGCGCGTTTCTATTGAATTTGAGAGTGTTTCCAGTGTGGGCGTGTGTTTCTTTCAAACTGAGTATCTTTCTATCGTTTGAGTATGTTTACTATTACACTTTGAGTATCTTTTCAATTCTTGTTTGAGCATCATTCTGTAAGCCTTTCTGATGCGAGTTTCTATTGAATTTGAGAGTATTTCCAGTGTAGGCGTGTGTTTCTTTCAAACTGAGTATCTTTCTCTCGTTTGAGTATGTTTACTATTGCAATTTGAGTATCTTTTCAATCCTCGTTTGAGTATCTTTCTGAACGGCTTTCGATGCGAGTTTTTCTTGAATTTGAGAGTGTTTCCAGTGTGGGCGTGTGTTTCTTTCAAACTGAGTATCTTTCTATCGTTTGAGTATGTTTACTATTGCACTTTGAGTATCTTTTCAATTCTCGTTTGAGTATCTTTCTGAACGGCTTTCGATGCGAGTTTTTCTTGAATTTGAGAGTGTTTCCAGTGTGGGCGTGTGTTTCTTTCAAACTGAGTATCTTTCTATCGTTTGAGTATGTTTACTATTGCACTTTGAGTATCTTTTCAATTCTCGTTTGAGTATCTTTCTGTAAGCCTTTCTGATGCGAGTTTCTATTGAATTTGAGAGTGTTTCCAGTGTGGGCGTGTGTTTCTTTCAAACTGAGTATCTTTCTATCGTTTGAGTATGTTTACTATTGCAATTTGAGTATCTTTTCAATTCTCGTTTGAGTATCTTTCTGAACGGCTTTCGATGCGATTTTTTCTTGAATTTGAGAGTGTTTCCAGTGTGGGCGTGTGTTTCTTTCAAACTGAGTATCTTTCTATCGTTTGAGTATGTTTAATATTGCACTTTGAGTATCTTTTCAATTCTCGTTTGAGTATCTTTCTGTAAGCCTTTCTGATGCGAGTTTCTATTGAATTTGAGAGTGTTTCCAGTGTGGGCGTTTGTTTCTTTCAAACTGAGTATCTTTCTATCGTTTGAGTATGTTTACTATTGCAATTTGAGTATCTTTTCAATTCTCGTTTGAGTATCTTTCTGAACGGCTTTCGATGCGAGTTTTTCTTGAATTTGAGAGTGTTTCCAGTGTGGGCGTGTGTTTCTTTCAAACTGAGTATCTTTCTATCGTTTGAGTATGTTTACTATTACACTTTGAGTATCTTTTCAATTCTCGTTTGAGTATCTTTCTGAACGGCTTTCGATGCGAGTTTTTCTTGAATTTGAGAGTGTTTCCAGTGTGGGCGTGTGTTTCTTTCAAACTGAGTATCTTTCTATCGTTTGAGTATGTTTACTATTGCAATTTGAGTATCTTTTCAATTCTCGTTTGAGTATCTTTCTGAACGACTTTCGATGCGACTTTTTCTTGAATATGAGAGTGTTTCCAGTGTGGGCGTGTGTTTCTTTCAAACTGAATATCTTTCTATCGTTTGAGTATGTTTACTATTGCAATTTGAGTATCTTTTCAATTCTCGTTTGAGTATCTTTCTGAACGACTTTCGATGCGAGTTTCTATTGAATTTGAGAGTATTTCCAGTGTGGGCGTGTGTTTCTTTCAAACTGAGTAACTTTCTATCGTTTGAGTATGTTTACTATTACACTTTGAGTATCTTTTCAATTCTCGTTTGAGTATCTTTCTGTAAGCCTTTCTTATGCGAGTTTCTATTGAATTTGAGAGTGTTTCCAGTGTGGGCGTTTGTTTCTTTCAAACTGAGTATCTTTTTATCGTTTGAGTATGTTTACTATTGCAATTTGAGTATCTTTTCAATCCTCGTTTGAGTATCTTTCTGAACGGCTTTCGATGCGAGTTTTTCTTGAATTTGAGAGTGTTTCCAGTGTCGGCGTGTGTTTCTTTTAAACTGAGTATCTTTCTATCGTTTGAGTATGTTTACTATTGCACTTTGAATATCTTTTCAATTTTCGTTTGAGTATCTTTCTTTAAGCCTTTCTGATGCGAGTTTCTATTGAATTTGAGAGTGTGTCCAGTGTGGGCGTTTGTTTCTTTCAAACTGAGTATCTTTCTATCGTTTGAGTATGTTTACTATTGCAATTTGAGTATCTTTTCAATTCTCGTTTGAGTATCTTTCTAAACGGCTTTCGATGCGAGTTTTTCTTGAATTTGAGAGTGTTTCCAGTGTGGGCGTGTGTTTCTTTCAAACTGAGTATCTTTCTATCGTTTGAGTATGTTTACTATTGCACTTTGAGTATCTTTTCAATTCTCGTTTGAGTATCTTTCTGAACGGCTTTCGATGCGAGTTTTTCTTGAATTTGAGAGTGTTTCCAGTGTGGGCGTGTGTTTCTTTCAAACTGAGTATCTTTCTATCGTTTGAGTATGTTTACTATTACACTTTGAGTATCTTTTCAATTCTCGTTTGAGTATCTTTCTGAACGGCTTTCGATGCGAGTTTTTCTTGAATTTGAGAGTGTTTCCAGTGTGGGCGTGTGTTTCTTTCAAACTGAGTATCTTTCTATCGTTTGAGTATGTTTACTATTGCAATTTGAGTATCTTTTCAATTCTCGTTTGAGTATCTTTCTGAACGACTTTCGATGCGAGTTTTTCTTGAATATGAGAGTGTTTCCAGTGTGGGCGTGTGTTTCTTTCAAACTGAATATCTTTCTATCGTTTGAGTATGTTTACTATTGCAATTTGAGTATCTTTTCAATTCTCGTTTGAGTATCTTTCTGAACGACTTTCGATGCGAGTTTCTATTGAATTTGAGAGTATTTCCAGTGTGGGCGTGTGTTTCTTTCAAACTGAGTAACTTTCTATCGTTTGAGTATGTTTACTATTACACTTTGAGTATCTTTTCAATTCTCGTTTGAGTATCTTTCTGTAAGCCTTTCTGATGCGAGTTTCTATTGAATTTGAGAGTGTTTCCAGTGTGGGCGTTTGTTTCTTTCAAACTGAGTATCTTTTTATCGTTTGAGTATGTTTACTATTGCAATTTGAGTATCTTTTCAATCCTCGTTTGAGTATCTTTCTGAACGGCTTTCGATGCGAGTTTTTCTTGAATTTGAGAGTGTTTCCAGTGTCGGCGTGTGTTTCTTTTAAACTGAGTATCTTTCTATCGTTTGAGTATGTTTACTATTGCACTTTGAATATCCTTTCAATTTTCGTTTGAGTATCTTTCTTTAAGCCTTTCTGATGCGAGTTTCTATTGAATTTGAGAGTGTGTCCAGTGTGGGCGTTTGTTTCTTTCAAACTGAGTATCTTTCTATCGTTTGAGTATGTTTACTATTGCAATTTGAGTATCTTTTCAATTCTCGTTTGAGTATCTTTCTGAACGGCTTTCGATGCGAGTTTTTCTTGAATTTGAGAGTGTTTCCAGTGTGGGCGTGTGTTTCTTTCAAACTGAGTATCTTTCTATCGTTTGAGTGTGTTTACTATCGCACTTTGAGTATCATTTCAATTATCGTTTGAGTATCTTTCTGTAAGGCTTTCTGATGCGAGTTTCAATTAAATTTGAGAGTGTTTCTAGTGTGGGCGTTTGTTTCTTTCAAACTGAGTATCTTTTTATCGTTTGAGTATGTTTACTATTGCAATTTGAGTATCTTTTCAATCCTCGTTTGAGTATCTTTCTGAACGGCTTTCGATGCGAGTTTTTCTTGAATTTGAGAGTGTTTCCAGTGTGGGCGTGTGTTTCTTTCAAACTGAGTATCTTTCTATCGTTTGAGTATGTTTACTATTGCAATTTGAGTATCTTTTCAATTCTCGTTTGAGTATGTTTCTGTAAGGCTTTCTGATGCGAGTTTCTCTTGAATTTGAGAGTGTTTCCAGTGTGGGCGTGTGTTTCTTTAAAACCGAGTATCTTTCTATCGTTTGAGTATGTTTACTATTGCAATTTGAGTATCTTTTCAATTCTCATTTGAGTATCTTTCTGTAATCCTTTCTGATGCGAGTTTCTATTGTATTTGAGAGTGTTTCTAGTGTGGGCGTGTGTTTCTTTCAAACTGAGTATCTTTCTATCGTTTGAGTATGTTTACTATTGCAATTTGAGTATCTTTTCAATTCTCGTTTGAGTATCTTTCTAAACGGCTTTCGATGCGAGTTTTTCTTGAATTTGAGAGTGTTTCAAGTGTGGGCGTGTGTTTCTTTCAAACTGAGTATCTTTCTATCGTTTGAGTATGTTTACTATTGCACTTTGAGTATCTTTTCAATTCTCGTTTGAGTATCTTTCTGAACGGCTTTCGATGCGAGTTTTTCTTGAATTTGAGAGTGTTTCCAGTGTGGGCGTGTGTTTCTTTCAAACTGAGTATCTTTCTATCGTTTGAGTATGTTTACTATTGCACTTTGAGTATCTTTTCAATTCTCGTTTGAGTATCTTTCTGTAAGCCTTTCTGATGCGAGTTTCTCTTGAATTTGAGAGTGTTTCCAGTGTGGGCGTGTGTTTCTTTCAAACTGAGTATCTTTCTATCGTTTGAGTATGTTTACTATTGCAATTTGAGTATCTTTTCAATTCTCGTTTGAGTATCTTTCTGAACGGCTTTCGATGCGAGTTTTTCTTGAATTTGAGAGTGTTTCCAGTGTGGGCGTGTGTTTCTTTCAAACTGAGTATCTTTCTATCGTTTGAGTGTGTTTACTATCGCACTTTGAGTATCATTTCAATTATCGTTTGAGTATCTTTCTGTAAGGCTTTCTGATGCGAGTTTCTATTAAATTTGAGAGTGTTTCTAGTGTGGGCGTTTGTTTCTTTCAAACTGAGTATCTTTTTATCGTTTGAGTATGTTTACTATTGCAATTTGAGTATCTTTTCAATCCTCGTTTGAGTATCTTTCTGAACGGCTTTCGATGCGAGTTTTTCTTGAATTTGAGAGTGTTTCCAGTGTGGGCGTGTGTTTCTTTCAAACTGAGTATCTTTCTATCGTTTGAGTATGTTTACTATTGCAATTTGAGTATCTTTTCAATTCTCGTTTGAGTATGTTTCTGTAAGGCTTTCTGATGCGAGTTTCTCTTGAATTTGAGAGTGTTTCCAGTGTGGGCGTGTGTTTCTTTAAAACCGAGTATCTTTCTATCGTTTGAGTATGTTTACTATTGCAATTTGAGTATCTTTTCAATTCTCATTTGAGTATCTTTCTGTAATCATTTCTGATGCGAGTTTCTATTGTATTTGAGAGTGTTTCTAGTGTGGGCGTGTGTTTCTTTCAAACTGAGTATCTTTCTATCGTTTGAGTATGTTTACTATTGCAATTTGAGTATCTTTTCAATTCTCGTTTGAGTATCATTCTAAACGGCTTTCGATGCGAGTTTTTCTTGAATTTGAGAGTGTTTCCAGTGTGGGCGTGTGTTTCTTTCAAACTGAGTATCTTTCTATCGTTTGAGTATGTTTACTATTGCACTTTGAGTATCTTTTCAATTCTCGTTTGAGTGTCTTTCTGAACGGCTTTCGATGCGAGTTTTTCTTGAATTTGAGAGTGTTTCCAGTGTGGGCGTGTGTTTCTTTCAAACTGAGTATCTTTCTATCGTTTGAGTATGTTTACTATTGCACTTTGAGTATCTTTTCAATTCTCGTTTGAGTATCTTTCTGTAAGCCTTTCTGATGCGAGTTTCTCTTGAATTTGAGAGTGTTTCCAGTGTGGGTGTGTGTTTCTTTCAAACTGAGTATCTTTCTATCGTTTGAGTATGTTTACTATTGCAATTTGAGTATCTTTTCAATTCTCGTTTGAGTATCTTTCTGAACGGCTTTCGATGCGAGTTTTTCTTGAATTTGAGAGTGTTTCCAGTGTGGGCGTGTGTTTCTTTCAAACTGAGTATCTTTCTATCGTTTGAGTGTGTTTACTATCGCACTTTGAGTATCATTTCAATTATCGTTTGAGTATCTTTCTGTAAGGCTTTCTGATGCGAGTTTCTATTAAATTTGAGAGTGTTTCTAGTGTGGGCGTTTGTTTCTTTCAAACTGAGTATCTTTTTATCGTTTGAGTATGTTTACTATTGCAATTTGAGTATCTTTTCAATCCTCGTTTGAGTATCTTTCTGAACGGCTTTCGATGCGAGTTTTTCTTGAATTTGAGAGTGTTTCCAGTGTGGGCGTGTGTTTCTTTCAAACTGAGTATCTTTCTATCGTTTGAGTATGTTTACTATTGCAATTTGAGTATCTTTTCAATTCTCGTTTGAGTATGTTTCTGTAAGGCTTTCTGATGCGAGTTTCTCTTGAATTTGAGAGTGTTTTCAGTGTGGGCGTGTGTTTCTTTAAAACCGAGTATCTTTCTATCGTTTGAGTATGTTTACTATTGCAATTTGAGTATCTTTTCAATTCTCATTTGAGTATCTTTCTGTAATCCTTTCTGATGCGAGTTTCTATTGTATTTGAGAGTGTTTCTAGTGTGGGCGTGTGTTTCTTTCAAACTGAGTATCTTTCTATCGTTTGAGTATGTTTACTATTGCAATTTGAGTATCTTTTCAATTCTCGTTTGAGTATCATTCTAAACGGCTTTCGATGCGAGTTTTTCTTGAATTTGAGAGTGTTTCCAGTGTGGGCGTGTGTTTCTTTCAAACTGAGTATCTTTCTATCGTTTGAGTATGTTTACTATTGCACTTTGAGTATCTTTTCAATTCTCGTTTGAGTATCTTTCTGAACGGCTTTCGATGCGAGTTTTTCTTGAATTTGAGAGTGTTTCCAGTGTGGGCGTGTGTTTCTTTCAAACTGAGTATCTTTCTATCGTTTGAGTATGTTTACTATTGCACTTTGAGTATCTTTTCAATTCTCGTTTGAGTATCTTTCTGTAAGCCTTTCTGATGCGAGTTTCTCTTGAATTTGAGAGTGTTTCCAGTGTGGGCGTGTGTTTCTTTCAAACTGAGTATCTTTCTATCGTTTGAGTATGTTTACTATTGCAATTTGAGTATCTTTTCAATTCTCGTTTGAGTATCTTTCTGAACGGCTTTCGATGCGAGTTTTTCTTGAATTTGAGAGTGTTTCCAGTGTGGGCGTGTGTTTCTTTCAAACTGAGTATCTTTCTATCGTTTGAGTGTGTTTACTATCGCACTTTGAGTATCATTTCAATTATCGTTTGAGTATCTTTCTGTAAGGCTTTCTGATGCGAGTTTCTATTAAATTTGAGAGTGTTTCTAGTGTGGGCGTTTGTTTCTTTCAAACTGAGTATCTTTTTATCGTTTGAGTATGTTTACTATTGCAATTTGAGTATCTTTTCAATCCTCGTTTGAGTATCTTTCTGAACGGCTTTCGATGCGAGTTTTTCTTGAATTTGAGAGTGTTTCCAGTGTGGGCGTGTGTTTCTTTCAAACTGAGTATCTTTCTATCGTTTGAGTATGTTTACTATTGCAATTTGAGTATCTTTTCAATTCTCGTTTGAGTATGTTTCTGTAAGGCTTTCTGATGCGAGTTTCTCTTGAATTTGAGAGTGTTTCCAGTTTGGGCGTGTGTTTCTTTAAAACAGAGTATCTTTCTATCGTTTGAGTATGTTTACTATTGCAATTTGAGTATCTTTTCAATTCTCATTTGAGTATCTTTCTGTAATCCTTTCTGATGCGAGTTTCTATTGTATTTGAGAGTGTTTCTAGTGTGGGCGTGTGTTTCTTTCAAACTGAGTATCTTTCTATCGTTTGAGTATGTTTACTATTGCAATTTGAGTATCTTTTCAATTCTCGTTTGAGTATCATTCTAAACGGCTTTCGATGCGAGTTTTTCTTGAATTTGAGAGTGTTTCCAGTGTGGGCGTGTGTTTCTTTCAAACTGAGTATCTTTCTATCGTTTGAGTATGTTTACTATTGCACTTTGAGTATCTTTTCAATTCTCGTTTGAGTATCTTTCTGAACGGCTTTCGATGCGAGTTTTTCTTGAATTTGAGAGTGTTTCCAGTGTGGGCGTGTGTTTCTTTCAAACTGAGTATCTTTCTATCGTTTGAGTATGTTTACTATTGCACTTTGAGTATCTTTTCAATTCTCGTTTGAGTATCTTTCTGTAAGCCTTTCTGATGCGAGTTTCTCTTGAATTTGAGAGTGTTTCCAGTGTGGGCGTGTGTTTCTTTCAAACTGAGTATCTTTCTATCGTTTGAGTATGTTTACTATTGCAATTTGAGTATCTTTTCAATTCTCGTTTGAGTATCTTTCTGAACGGCTTTCGATGCGAGTTTTTCTTGAATTTGAGAGTGTTTCCAGTGTGGGCGTGTGTTTCTTTCAAACTGAGTATCTTTCTATCGTTTGAGTATGTTTACTATTGCACTTTGAGTATCTTTTCAATTCTCGTTTGAGTATCTTTCTGAACGGCTTTCGATGCGAGTTTTTCTTGAATTTGAGAGTGTTTCCAGTGTGGGCGTGTGTTTCTTTCAAACTGAGTATCTTTCTATCGTTTGAGTATGTTTACTATTGCAATTTGAGTATCTTTTCAATTCTCGTTTGAGTATCTTTCTGAACGGCTTTCGATGCGAGTTTTTCTTGAATTTGAGAGTGTTTCCAGTGTGGGCGTGTGTTTCTTTCAAACTGAGTATCTTTCTATCGTTTGAGTATGTTTACTATTGCAATTTGAGTATCTTTTCAATTCTCGTTTGAGTATCTTTCTGAACGGCTTTCGATGCGAGTTTTTCTTGAATTTGAGAGTGTTTCCAGTGTGGGCGTGTGTTTCTTTCAAACTGAGTATCTTTCTATCGTTTGAGTATGTTTACTATTACACTTTGAGTATCTTTTCAATTCTTGTTTGAGCATCATTCTGTAAGCCTTTCTGATGCGAGTTTCTATTGAATTTGAGAGTATTTCCAGTGTAGGCGTGTGTTTCTTTCAAACTGAGTATCTTTCTCTCGTTTGAGTATGTTTACTATTGCAATTTGAGTATCTTTTCAATTCTCGTTTGAGTATCTTTCTGTAAGGCTTTCTGATGCGAGTTTCTATTAAATTTGAGAGTGTTTCTAGTGTGGGCGTTTGTTTCTTTCAAACTGAGTATCTTTCTATCGTTTGAGTATGTTTACTATTGCAATTTGAGTATCTTTTCAATCCTCGTTTGAGTATCTTTCTGAACGGCTTTCGATGCGAGTTTTTCTTGAATTTGAGAGTGTTTCCAGTGTGGGCGTTTGTTTCTTTCAAACTGAGTATCTTTTTATCGTTTGAGTATGTTTACTATTGCAATTTGAGTATCTTTTCAATCCTCGTTTGAGTATCTTTCTGAACGGCTTTCGATGCGAGTTTTTCTTGAATTTGAGAGTGTTTCCATTGTGGGCGTGTGTTTCTTTCAAACTGAGTATCTTTCTATCGTTTGAGTGTGTTTACTATCGCACTTTGAGTATCATTTCAATTCTCGTTTGAGTATCTTTCTGTAAGGCTTTCTGATGCGAGTTTCTATTAAATTTGAGAGTGTTTCTAGTGTGGGCGTTTGTTTCTTTCAAACTGAGTATCTTTTTATCGTTTGAGTATGTTTACTATTGCAATTTGAGTATCTTTTCAATCCTCGTTTGAGTATCTTTCTGAACGGCTTTCGATGCGAGTTTTTCTTGAATTTGAGAGTGTTTCCAGTGTGGGCGTGTGTTTCTTTCAAACTGAGTATCTTTCTATCGTTTGAGTATGTTTACTATTGCAATTTGAGTATCTTTTCAATTCTCGTTTGAGTATCTTTCTGAACGGCTTTCGATGCGAGTTTTTCTTGAATTTGAGAGTGTTTCCAGTGTGGGCGTGTGTTTCTTTCAAACTGAGTATCTTTCTATCGTTTGAGTGTGTTTACTATTGCACTTTGAGTATCATTTCAATTCTCGTTTGAGTATCTTTCTGTAAGGCTTTCTGATGCGAGTTTCTATTAAATTTGAGAGTGTTTCTAGTGTGGGCGTTTGTTTCTTTCAAACTGAGTATCTTTTTATCGTTTGAGTATGTTTACTATTGCAATTTGAGTATCTTTTCAATCCTCGTTTGAGTATCTTTCTGAACGGCTTTCGATGCGAGTTTTTCTTGAATTTGAGAGTGTTTCCAGTGTGGGCGTGTGTTTCTTTCAAACTGAGTATCTTTCTATCGTTTGAGTATGTTTACTATTGCAATTTGAGTATCTTTTCAATTCTCGTTTGAGTATCTTTCTGAACGGCTTTCGATGCGAGTTTTTCTTGAATTTGAGAGTGTTTCCAGTGTGGGCGTGTGTTTCTTTCAAACTGAGTATCTTTCTATCGTTTGAGTGTGTTTACTATTGCACTTTGAGTATCATTTCAATTCTCGTTTGAGTATCTTTCTGTAAGGCTTTCTGATGCGAGTTTCTATTAAATTTGAGAGTGTTTCTAGTGTGGGCGTTTGTTTCTTTCAAACTGAGTATCTTTCTATCGTTTGAGTATGTTTACTATTGCAATTTGAGTATCTTTTCAATCCTCGTTTGAGTATCTTTCTGAACGGCTTTCGATGCGAGTTTTTCTTGAATTTGAGAGTGTTTCCAGTGTGGGCGTGTGTTTCTTTCAAACTGAGTATCTTTCTATCGTTTGAGTGTGTTTACTATTGCACTTTGAGTATCATTTCAATTCTCGTTTGAGTATCTTTCTGTAAGGCTTTCTGATGCGAGTTTCTATTAAATTTGAGAGTGTTTCTAGTGTGGGCGTTTGTTTCTTTCAAACTGAGTATCTTTCTATCGTTTGAGTATGTTTACTATTGCAATTTGAGTATCTTTTCAATCCTCGTTTGAGTATCTTTCTGAACGGCTTTCGATGCGAGTTTTTCTTGAATTTGAGAGTGTTTCCAGTGTGGGCGTGTGTTTCTTTCAAACTGAGTATCTTTCTATCGTTTGAGTGTGTTTACTATTGCAATTTGAGTATCTTTTCAATTCTCGTTTGAGTATCTTTCTGAACGGCTTTCGATGCGAGTTTTTATTGAATTTGAGAGTGTTTCCAGTGTGGGCGTGTGTTTCTTTCAAACTGAGTATCTTTCTATCGTTTGAGTCTGTTTACTGTTGTATGTCTTATGTTTCCTTCTGGTTGAAACCTAAAAGATTGTTGTGGCTTCCCTCTATTTTTGTGCATTAAAAAAACTGCTTAGAGTACTGATTTATTTCTTAACCAACTGAAAGCTGACTTTTTTGTTGCTTAAGTACTTGTTCTTTTGTCAGAAATACTTGTTTTATTATAGTTCAATTCAGATAGCTGATGCTTGGTTTGTTACTGTTTTTTTGACTTTTTTCCAACAGGTATACCCCCTACTTTTTTGATAAAAACATGCTTGATAACATTCTTGAGGAATCCGTAGGAGTATCTTTCTGTAAGGCTTTCTGATGGGAGTTTCTATTGAATTTCAGAGTGTTTCCAGTGTGGGCATTTGTTTCTTTCAAACTGAGTATCTTTCTATCGTTTGAGTATGTTTACTATTACACTTTGAGTATCTTTTCAATTCTGGTTTGAGTATCTTTCTGTAAGCCTTTCTGATGCGAGTTTCTATTGAATTTGAGAGTGTTTCCAGTGTGGGCGTTTGTTTCTTTCAAACTGAGTATCTTTTTATCGTTTGAGTATGTTTACTATTGCAATTTGAGTATCTTTTCAATTCTCGTTTGAGTATCTTTCTGTAAGCCTTTCTGATGCGAGTTTCTATTGAATTTGAGAGTGTTTCCAGTGTGGGCGTTTGTTTCTTTCAAACTGAGTATCTTTTTATCGTTTGAGTATGTTTACTATTGCAATTTGAGTATCTTTTCAATTCTCGTTTGAGTATCTTTCTGAACGGCTTTCGATGCGAGTTTTTCTTGAATTTGAGAGTGTTTCCAGTGTGGGCGTGTGTTTCTTTCAAACTGAGTATCTTTCTATCGTTTGAGTGTGTTTACTATTGCAATTTGAGTATCTTTTCAATTCTCGTTTGAGTATCTTTCTGAACGACTTTCGATGCGAGTTTTTCTTGAATTTGAGAGTGTTTCCAGTGTGGGCGTGTGTTTCTTTCAAACTGAGTATCTTTCTATCGTTTGAGTATGTTTACTATTACACTTTGAGTATCTTTTCAATTCTCGTTTGAGTATCTTTCTGAACGGCTTTCGATGCGAGTTTTTCTTGGATTTGAGAGTGTTTCCAGTGTGGGCGTGTGTTTCTTTCAAACTGAGTATCTTTCTATCGTTTGAGTATGTTTACTATTGCACTTTGAGTATCTTTTCAATTCTCGTTTGAGTATCTTTCTGTAAGCCTTTCTGATGCGAGTTTCTATTGAATTTGAGAGTGTTTCCTGTGTGGGCGTGTGTTTCTTTCAAACTGAGTATCTTTCTATCGTTTGAGTATGTTTACTATTGCAATTTGAGTATCATTTCAATTCTCGTTTGAGTATCTTTCTGTAAGGCTTTCTGATGGGAGTTTCTATTGAATTTGAGAGTGTAAAAGGTATCCCTCTTTCTTGTCAATTCCCATTTCCACTAACAAATTGTTACCATCTGTGGTTCAGGCCCCAAAGTTAGATTTGAAGCAGCTTCCAGATCATTTGAAGTTTGTGTACCTTGGAAAGGATGATACTCTACCAGTTATTGTGTCATCAACGCTGAGTGAGCAGCAGGAAGCTAGATTTATTGATGTGCTTAAGAGGAACAAGACCGCTATTGGATGGACTTTGGCGGATATCAAGGGAATCAGCCCTACAACTTGTGTTCATAGGATACTATTAGAGGATGGCGCCAAGCCTACAGGTGATGCTCAAAGGAGATTGCACCCACCAATGATGAAAATTGTGAAAGATGAGGTGATCAAGCTGCTTGATTGTGGAGTGATCTATCCCATCTCGGACAGTCGGTGGATTTTGCCAGTGCAAGTTGTGCCTAAGAAGAGTGGGGTGACTGTTGTGAAAAATGAGGCGAATGAGTTAGTACCCCAGAGATTGGTGACCGGTCATAGGATGTGCATTGATTATAGGCAGCTGAATGCTACAACACGCAAGGATCACATGCCTTTGCCGTTCATGGACCAGATGTTGGAAAGATTAGCCGGGCACGAGTTCTTTTGTTTTGTAGATGGGTATAGTGGCTACAACCAGATACGCATTCATCCGGAAGATCAAGAGAAAACGTCATTTACATGTCCATTTGGCACTTTTGCATATCGACGCATGCCCTTTGGGTTGTGCAACGCACCAGGTACGTTTCAGCGATGTATGCTTGCTATTTTCTCTGACTTTATCGAAAATATCATTGAAGTTTTTATGGATGACTTTAGTGTTTATGGTAAAAACTTTGATGCATGTTTAGAGAATTTACAGTTAATATTGAAAAGGTGTGTAGAAACTAACCTTGTGCTTAATTGGGAAAAATGCCACTTCATGGTTAATCAAGGGATAGTTTTGGGACATATTGTATCTGCTAAGGGTATTCAGGTAGACAAGGCTAAGGTTGATATTGTGCATCACTTACCCTCTCCCACAACTGTGAGAGAGGTTCGTTCTTTCCTTGGTCATGCAGGATTTTATAGGAGATTCATCAAGGATTTTTCCATGGTGGCGAGACCTATGTGTACCCTATTGCAGAAGGATATGCCGTTCATATGGGATGATGCATGTGAAAAAGCGTTTGTGAAGTTGAAGGAGTTGTTGACTAGTGCACCCATCATTTGTCCTCCGGATTGGAACCTGCCCTTTGAGTTGATGTGCGATGCTTCGGATTATGCAGTTGGGGCGGTGTTGGGCCAAAGAAGAGAAAAGAAGCCCGTAGTGATCTACTATGCGTCTAGGACTCTTAATGAGGCCCAGATGAATTATTCGACTACGGAAAAAGAACTTTTGGCTGTAATATTTGCTTTAGACAAATTTCGATCATATCTTTTGCATTCTAAAGTTGTTGTGTATTCTGACCATGCAGCCTTAAGGTATTTGATGACAAAGAAGGATGCTAAGCCCAGATTGATCCGATGGATTCTATTGATTCAAGAGTTTGACCTTGAGATTCGAGACAAGAAGGGAAGTGAGAATGTGGTGGCTGATCATTTGAGTAGGATCGTGCGAGATGAGGAAAGAGAGCCACTACGTGAGACTTTCCCAGATGAGCAACTCTTTGGGATAGAGGTAAGTGTGCCTTGGTATGCCGATATTGTCAACTATTTAGTTACTAAGGACTTTCCTAGTACACTTTCGCATGCTAATAAGGCTAAATTGAAGAAAATGGCTAGATACTATATTTGGGATGAACCGTATTTATGGAAACAATGTAGTGATCAAGTCATTAGGAGATGTGTCCCAGAGAATGAGCATAGGTCGATTCTTAACTTCTGTCATAGTGAGGCATGTGGAGGTCATTTTGGGCCTCGTAGAACAGCTTTAAAGGTGTTGGAATGTGGTTTCTATTGGCCTTCTATTTTCAAGGATGCATATTTGTTTTGTGTTTCTTGTGATAGGTGTCAACGGACTGGTAATATTGGTAAGAGAGATCAAATGCCCTTATCCCCCATTATAATTGTCGAAATTTTTGATGTGTGGGGCATTGATTTCATGGGTCCATTTCCTTCATCTAGAGGTTTCTTGTATATCTTGTTAGCTGTTGATTATGTGTCGAAGTGGGTGGAAGCAAAGGCCACCCGAACTAATGATTCGAAAGTGGTTGCAGGTTTCTTGAGAACTAACATATTTTGCAGGTTTGGAGTACCAAGAGTTTTGATAAGTGATGGAGGTTCTCATTTCTGCAACCGGACTATTGAGGCATTGCTTAAGAAATATGGAGTAACCCACAAGGTTTCGACACCATATCATCCTCAAACAAGTGGCATGGCAGAAGTGTCCAACAGAGAGATCAAGGGAATTCTGGAGAAAACTGTAGGTCCAACAAGGAAGGATTGGAGTGATCGATTAGATGATGCATTATGGGCCTACAGGACTGCGTACAAGACGCCTATTGGGATGTCACCATTCAGATTGGTGTATGGGAAGGCATGTCACCTTCCAGTGGAGTTAGAGCACAGAGCATGGTGGGCGGTGAAGACATTCAACATGGACAAGGATGCAGCTGGTCTTCATAGGAAATTGCAGCTCAATGAGCTTGAGGAGATACGAAATGACGCCTATGATGCTGCATGGATTTACAAGGAGAAAACGAGAGCTTATCTTGACAAGATGATTTGTGGGAAAGAGTTTGTAGTTGGTCAAAAAGTTCTTTTATTCCATTCTAGACTTAAACTTTTTCCTGGAAAATTACGTTCTCGTTGGGTTGGTCCATTTGTTGTTACTAATGTGTTTGCTCATGGTGCTATTGAAATTAAGAGTGACAAAACAGGTCAGACGTTCAAGGTGAATGGGCATCGACTTAAGCCCTACTATGAACCCTTTGAGGAGCACACGTATGAGGAGACGAGTGTGAGAGATGCGCCAAAAGATGTATGAGCATGAGAGAGTCTAGGCTGAGACTCTTTAAAACTCAAGCGCTGCATGGGAGGCAACCCATTTCAACCGTACCTGTGGAGGAGTCGTCTACGGGAGTTTGCATTTTCTTATCCCTTCACTTTTATGGTTGAATTGTATATGTATTGATGTGTGATCTTATTCTCTACTTATGAATTACATTCTGATTATTGAGCTTACATTGAGGACAATGTAATTTTCTAAGTGTGGGGTAGGGTTGCATGATCATTGTTTGCTGATTTTTGCTTTGATTTCATGTTAAAAAACGAAAAAGAAAGAAAAAAATTCGAAAAAATGTTTAAAAAATCGAAAAAAAATGTGTTGTTTTGAGTCTTAGGATGCCCCTAAAGTCTAGGATGATTATGTCTCTAAATGCATAGATGATGGTTTTGCATTTCATAAGAATTGAATTGTAAGTTTCATTGATAATGTGGATTTGGTATGAACATGTGAGAGTTGATTGAATGTAATATGACATACATGTTTGGTTAGTTTAAGTCCATAACAACCTATGAGTTTTTGAGCCTATATATGCTTTCTTCTTGAGTGATAATATGAAATTTCGTGATTGTTTTGTGAACCTCATTATTCTTTGCATATTCAATGACTATGTGCCATAGCTTTTAATGGACTCTAGAATTTACTAGAACTCATCTTTTGTGATTGTTGAAACTTTTAAGTCATAAAATGCTCTGATTTTGAAAGGGATTTATGGATCATTTCTAGGATTACCACCACTTTAGCCAAACAGCCATGTATCCCTATATGTGCCCTGTTTGGGACCCCTTAGTTGAACCCCATTTGAGCCTACATTGAGCCTTTTCTTCATCACCTATATTATCTCCATGCTTAGTATAGTTATCTCTACCTTGTCCTATAGACTTGGCAGAACTATTTTTGAGATGATGTTGTGATGATGCATGAAATAAGTGTGGGGTGGAAGACATGAGAAAAGAAAATATGAACAAGCTTTTAAGCAAATGCCGAAAAAAGAAAAGGAAAAAATAATGATGAAAATGATGAGATCGGCAATACATGAAAAGGAAAGAAAAGATGTTGTCTTCCATTTGTGATTTGGAGTTGAGTTGAATTGAAGGTCTAAAAATGTTTATTTGACCTTTGTCCATGTTCACTTTGTGGTTAAAATGATGTTTGGGCCCAACTTATTATATTTGGCCATTGATGGTGTGTGGTGTCATAAGGATTGTGTTTACTCTGCTAAGTCTATAGGATTACCTTTGTGATTCCTTGATATTCCATGCCTTTAGCTAAGCCTAACCATTCACCCTTATCAAATGATCCTAATGATTCTTAAAATGAGCAAATCTTAGTTTGTGGAGACGATCACAAGAGTTGAGCATATGGTTTTGGTCCATTTGTGCACTTAGTTGTTAAATGAGGTTTTCCTTTTGTTATTCACAAAGTGCTTTCATTTGATGAAATATGCAGGCTATTTGATGCTTTATTATCCTTTCTCTTGCATATACTTGTGTGTGAATCATAACCATGAATCTGAGTGAAAAGAAGAGAGTATGCCTTGTGAGGAGGATTAGATTGACTAAACATGTTATGTGCCTATTGTCTCATTTCTTACTTATTCATACTATGAAACATGTTTATGAAACTTGGAATTTATGTGCTTACATTCAAATGCTTAAACTTGAAAGCTATGTGTTTTGAGATTATGAGACAATCATTTAGGGGCAATAGTGTTTTGTGTACTTTTGTTTTGTTTTGCTAAGGGACTAGCAAAAGCCAAGTGTGGGGTAGTTGATAGGAGCACTTTGTGCTACGTTCTTAATATGTTTTTACCTCCATTTGTACTTTGCTTAACCCTTATTGTTGTAATATCGAGTCATTGAGTCACAATAGGAGTCTTGGATGGTTATGGATGTGTTTTTGTGCTTAAACGAGTTAAAAACGAAGAATTGGTCTAGAGTCCTAGTTTGAGTAGGAATCCTTATAGGACTAGGAAACCTAGTTGAATTAGGAGTCTTCATCTTTCTTCGTTTTGGTCGCATTGGTGATATCTTGAGAGTCATGTTTGCATTAGGAGTCCTTGTTAGACTAGGAAACGTACCATTTTGGAAAGTCCTACTTGAACTCGAACTCTTATTACGAAACTTTCCTAAATGAACTTTCCTTGTTCTAGTAACTTACTTATTCTAGTAAATTTCCTTTTTGCAAATTAGAAACTTTCCTAATCTAGTTGAGCTCATCTATTACATGTGTCTTTTTAAGACAACTAATGTCTAGATTAGGACATGATTTTCAAAATACATTATCTCTTACTATTGATTTTCTTTTCTTAATTTCAGAATTGAAGAGATAATTCAAAGAGATAAAGAAGGAGTTCAAATCCGAGTTATACAAGGGGAAGAGGTGTTCAGCCGTGCCTTATCAATTCAGCAACTAAAAAGGAGCCCATGCCGTGCAGCCCATGAGAGAATCAAGGAGATAAGAGCTTGTTCTACAAGGAAAACAAGGAGAGCCATTCGATCCAATTAAGGAGAAGAAATCCCAGCCGTGCATACATGGATCAGCCCATCCTAAACCCTAGCAGCCTCCTCTCCTCCTTCCTCTATATATAGCTCGGCCTCCCTTCATAGTTTTCATCTCCATTCTCTCATAAACACAGCCGAAATTCTGCCAAAATCCATCCAGAAAATTTAAGCCAAAAACCTTCATCCATCACCACCAAGCCGTGCTCATCTTCCTCCTCTTCCAAATCGAATCCATTCTTGCCGAATCCTAGAAGGTTTCTAAAGTGTGATTCATCCATGGCTTGTAATTTTTCTTTTGGTTTTCTGCAATTTTCGATTTCATTGTATGAATTCTTGGATGTGATTTTCGGTTTTATATATGAAGAGCATAAATTCAAACTTCTTTGGTTTTATGTTTTGATTGTATGAATTCATGAGATTTGTATGTTTGCTGTGTATAATGAATAGGGGCAGTAGGTTTTCGAATTGGGTTTAGGTTTTATTTTGATTTATTCCTTGAACTTGTGCATCTAAATCAATGCTTGAGGAAGCCAAGGCCATGGTTCTCCTAGGGTTGCGATTTAATTCACCAAAGTGTTCATTGATTGAATATGCGCTTCGTGTTTCAATTATTGATACTTATTTAGGGTTGTGATAGTTCTAGGAATTTGCATGCTTAATCAAGATGAGTGACGCCATGCTTGCTTACATGTCTCTAATTCGACTTATTGTGCTTATGTGCTACTTTGTTGTTTAACTAGAACGCTTCGTTATGTTGAACTATTTTTAGCATATGTTTAGGATTGAACGCTTCGTTGATTCTAAATAATTAAGAAGTCTTAACGATTAGATAAACCGCTTCGGACTCTAATTAGAATTGGAATTGAAATGGACTTAGAAAGAATCGAAAATATTTGCTGCCTATATGTTGATCTATACGTGTTATACATGTTTCTTGAGTGAAATTCGTGTTTTGGTTATGTGATGAATGGTTGATCAATTGTATATAAGTAATTTAGGATTTATTTGAAGTTGTAGTTTTAGAATCCAAATCAAATCTCCCAATAACATGATAAGTGTTGAGGCCCTTTTGATTCCCCGGACTGAACGATCCCTGCTTATTCTATACTAACGATGATGTTTTTCAGGGTATTTTATAGACGTTCTAACCGAACGTTCTATCATACATCGTTTGCGTATCTTTACTATTCCAATTGTGTATCTTTACATCGTTTGCGTATCTTTACTATTCCAATTGTGTATCTTTACATCGTTTGCGTATCTTTACTATTCTAATTGTGTATCTTTTCATTTCTCATTTGAGTATCTTTCTGAACGGAATTCTGATGCGAGTTTCTATTGAATTTGAGAGTTTTGCAAGTGTGGGAGTGTGTTTCTTCCAAACTGAGTATCTTTACATCGTTTGCGTCTCTTTACTATTCCAATTGTGTATCTTTACATTGTTTACGTATCTTTACTATTCCAATTGTGTATCTTTTCATTTCTCGTTTGAGTATCTTTCTGTAAGGCTTTTTGATGCGAGTTTCTATTCAATTTGAGAGTTTTGCAAGTGTCGTAGTGTGTTTGTTTAAAACTGAGTATCTTAACATCGTTTGCGTATCTTTACTATTCCAATTGTGTATGTTTTCAATTATGGTTTGAGTATCTTTCTTAACGTATTTCTGATGCGAGTTTCTATTGAATTTGAGGGTTTTGCAAGTGTGGGAGTGTGTTTCTTTCAAACTGAGTATCTTTACATCGTTTGCGTATCTTTACTATTCCAATTGTGTATCTTTTCATTTCTCGTTTGAGTATCTTTCTGTAAGGCTTTCTGATGCGAGTTTCTATTGAATTTGAGAGTTTTGCAAGTGTGGGAGTGTGTTTCTTTCAAACTGACTATCTTTACATCGTTTGCGTATCTTTACTATTCCAATTGTGTATCTTTACATCGTTTGCGTATCTTTACTATTCCAATTGTGTATCTTTTCATTTCTCGTTTGAGTATCTTTCTGTAAGGCTTATTAATGCGAGTTTCTATTGAATTTGAGAGTTCTGCAAGTGTGGGAGTGTGTTTCTTTCAAACTGAGTATCTTTACATCGTTTGCGTATCTTTACTATTCCAATTGTGTATGTTTTCAATTCTGGTTTGAGTATCTTTCTGAACGAATTTCTGATGCGAGTTTCTATTGAATTTGAGAGTTTTGCAAGTGTGAAAGTGTGTTTCTTTTAAACTGAGTATCTTTACATCGTTTGCGTATCTTTACTATTCCAATTGTGTATCTTTACATCGTTTGCGTATCTTAACTATTCTAATTGTGTATCTTTTCATTTCTCGTTTGAGTATCTTTCTGTAATGCTTTTTGATGCGAGTTTCTATTGAATTTGAGAGTTTTGCAAGTGTGGGAGTGTGTTTCTTTCAAACTGAGTATCTTTACATCGTTTGCGTATCTTTACTATTCCAATTGTGTATCTTTACATCGTTTGCGTATTTTTACTATTCCAATTGTGTATCTTTACTATTCCAATTGTGTATGTTTTCATTTCTCGTTTGAGTATCTTTCTGAACGGATTTCTGATGCGAGTTTCTAATGAATTTGAGTATTTTGTAAGTGTGGGAGTGTGTTTCTTTCAAACTGAGTATCTTTACATCGTTTGCGTATCTTTACTATTCCAATTGTGTATGTTTTCAATTCTGGTTTGAGTATCTTTCTGAACGGATTTATGATGCGAGTTTCTATTGAATTTGAGAGTTTTGCAAGTGTGATAGTGTGTTTCTTTTAAACAGAGTATCTTTACATCGTTTGCGTATCTTTACTATTCTAATTGTGTATCTTTTCATTTCTCGTTTGAGTATCTTTCTGTAAGGCGTTTTGATGCGAGTTTCTATTGAATTTGAGAGTTTTGCAAGTGTGGGAGTGTGTTTCTTTCAAACTGAGTATCTTTACATCGTTTGCGTATCTTTACTATTCCAATTGTGTATCTTTACATCGTTTGCGTATCTTTACTATTCCAATTCTGTATGTTTTCATTTCTCGTTTGAGTATTTTTCTGTAAGCCTTTCTGATGCGAGTTTCTATTGAATTTTAGTATTTTGCAAGTGTGGGAGTGTGTTTCTTTCAAACTGAGTATCTTTACATCGTTTGCGTATCTTTACTATTCGAATTGTGTATCTTTACATCGTTTGCGTATCTTTACTATTCTAATTGTGTATCTTTTCATTTCTCGTTTGAGTATCTTTCTATAAGGCTTTTTGATGCGAGTTTCTATTGAATTTGAGAGTTTTGCTAGTGTGGGAGTGTGTTTCTTTCAAACTGAGTATCTTTACATCGTTTGTGTATTTTTACTATTCCAATTGTGTATCTTTACATCGTTTGTGTATCTTTACTATTCCAATTGTGTATGTTTTCATTTCTCGTTTGAGTATCTTTCTGAATGGATTTCTGATGCGAGTTTCTAATGAATTTGAGTATTTTGCAAGTGTGGGAGTGTGTTTCTTTCAAACTGAGTATCTTTACATCTTTTGCGTATCTTTCCTATTCCAATTCTGTATGTTTTCATTTCTCGTTTGAGTATCTTTTGGTAAGGCCTTCTGATGCCAGTTTCTATTGAATTTGAGTATTTTGCAAGTGTGGGAGTGTGTTTCTTTCAAACTGAGTATCTTTACATCGTTTGCGTATCTTTACTATTCCAATTGTGTATGTTTTCAATTCTGGTTTGAGTATCTTTCTGAACGGATTTATGATGCGAGTTTCTATTGAATTTGAGAGTTTTCCAAGTGTGGGAGTGTGTTTCTTTCAAACTTAGTATCTTTACATCGTTTGCGTATCTTTACTATTCCAATTGTGTATATTTTTCATTTCTCGTTTGAGTATCTTTCTGTAAGGCTTTCTGATGCGAGTTTCTATTGAATTTGAGAGTTTTGCAAGTGTGGGAGTGTGTTTCTTTCAAATTGAGTATCTTTACATCGTTTGCGTATCTTTACTATTCCAATTGTGTATCTTTTCATTTCTCGTTTGAGTATCTTTCTGTAAGGCTTTCTGATGCGAGTTTCTATTGAATTTGAGAGTTTTGCAAGTGTGGGAGTGTGTTTCTTTCAAACTCAGTATCTTTACATCGTTTGCGTATCTTTACTATTCCAATTGTGTATCTTTACATCGTTTGCGTATCTTTACTATTCCAATTGTGTATCTTTTCATTTCTCGTTTGAGTATTTTTCTGTAAGGCTTTTTGATGCGAGTTTCTATTGAATTTGAGCGTTTTGCAAGTGTGGGAGTGTGTTTCTTTCAAACTGAGTATCTTTACATCGTTTGCGTATCTTTACTATTCCAATTGTGTATCTTTACATCGTTTGCGTATCTTTACTATTCTAATTGTGTATCTTTTCATTTCTCGTTTGAGTATCTTTCTATAAGGCCTTTTGATGCGAGTTTCTATTGAATTTGAGAGTTTTGCAAGTGTGGGAGTGTGTTTCTTTCAAACAGAGTATCTTTACATCATTTGCGTATCTTTACTATTCCAATTGTGTATCTTTACATCGTTTGCGTATCTTTACATCGTTTGCGTATCTTTACTATTCCAATTGTGTATCTTTTCATTTCTCGTTTGAGTATCTTTCTGTAAGGCTTTTTGATGCGAGTTTCTATTGAATTTGAGCGTTTTGCAAGTGTGGGAGTGTGTTTCTTTCAAACTGAGTATCTTTACATCGTTTGCGTATTTTACTATTCCAATTGTGTATCTTTACATCGTTTGCGTATCTTTACTATTCTAATTGTGTATCTTTTCATTTCTCGTTTGAGTATCTTTCTATAAGGCCTTTTGATGCGAGTTTCTATTGAATTTGAGAGTTTTGCAAGTGTGGGAGTGTGTTTCTTTCAAACAGAGTATCTTTACATCGTTTGCGTATCTTTACTATTCCAATTGTGTATCTTTACATCGTTTGCGTATCTTTACTATTCCAATTGTGTATGTTTTCATTTCTCGTTTGAGTATCTTTCTGTAAGTCTTTTTGATGCGAGTTTCTATTGAATTTGAGAGTTTTGCAAGTGTGGGAGTGTGTTTCTTTCAAACTGAGTATCTTTACATCGTTTGCGTATCTTTACTATTCCAATTGTGTATCTTTACATCGTTTGCGTATCTTTACTAGTCCAATTGTGTATCTTTACATCGTTTGCGTATCTTTACTATTCCAATTGTGTATGTTTTCATTTCTCGTTTGAGTATTTTTCTGTAAGCCTTTCTGATGCGAGTTTCTATTGAATTTGAGTATTTTGCAAGTGTGGGAGTGTGTTTCTTTCAAACTGAGTTTCTTTACATCGTTTGCATATCTTTACTATTCCAATTGTGTATGTTTTCAATTCTGGTTTGAGTATCTTTCTAAACGGATTTCTGATGCGAGTTTCTATTGAATTTGAGAGTTTTCCAAGTGTGGGAGTGTGTTTCTTTCAAACTGAGTATCGTTACATAGTTTGCGTATCTTTACTATTCCAATTGTGTATCTTTACATCGTTTGCGTATCTTTACTATTCCAATTGTATATCTTTTCATTTCTCGTTTTAGTATCTTTCTGTAAGGCTTTTTTATGCGAGCTTCTATTGAATTTGAGAGTTTTGCAAGTGTGGGAGTGTGTTTCTTTCAAACTGAGTATCTTTACATCGTTTGCGTATCTTTACTATTCCAATTGTGTATCTTTACATCGTTTGCGTATCTTTACTATTCTAATTGTGTATCTTTTCATTTCTCGTTTGAGTATCTTTCTATAAGGCCTTTTGATGCGAGTTTCTATTGAATTTGAGAGTTTTGCAAGTGTGGGAGTGTGTTTCTTTCAAACAGAGTATCTTTACATCGTTTGCGTATCTTTACTATTCCAATTGTGTATCTTTACATCGTTTGCGTATCTTTACTTTTCCAATTGTGTATCTTTACATCGTTTGCGTATCTTTACTATTCCAATTGTGTATGTTTTCATTTCTCGTTTGAGTATTTTTCTGTAAGCCTTTCTGATGCGAGTTTCTATTGAATTTGAGTATTTTGCAAGTGTGGGAGTGTGTTTCTTTCAAACTGAGTTTCTTTACATCGTTTGCATATCTTTACTATTTCAATTGTGTATCTTTTCAATTCTGGTTTGAGTATCTTTCCGAACGGATTTCTGATGCGAGTTTCTATTGAATTTGAGAGTTTTGCAAGTGTGGGAGTGTGTTTCTTTCAAACGTAGTATCTCTACATCGTTTGCGTATCTTTACTATTCCAATTGTGTATCTTTACATCGTTTGCGTATCTTTACTATTCTAATTGTGTATTTTTTCATTTCTCGTTTGAGTATCTTTCTGTAAGGCTTTCTGATGCGAGTTTCTATTGAATTTGAGAGTTTTGCAAGTGTGGGAGTGTGTTTCTTTCAAATTGAGTATCTTTACATCGTTTGCGTATGTTTACTATTCCAATTGTGTATCTTTTCATTTCTCGTTTGAGCATCTTTCTGTAAGGCTTTCTGATGCGAGTTTCTATTGAATTTGAGAGTTTTGCAAGTGTGGGAGTGTGTTTCTTTCAAACTGAGTATCTTTACATCGTTTGCGTATTTTACTATTCCAATTGTGTATCTTTACATCGTTTCAGTATCTTTACTATTCTAATTGTGTATCTTTTCATTTCTCGTTTGAGTATCTTTCTATAAGGCCTTTTGATGCGAGTTTCTATTGAATTTGAGAGTTTTGCAAGTGTGGGAGTGTGTTTCTTTCAAACTTAGTATCTTTACATCGTTTGCGTATCTTTACTATTCCAATTGTGTATCTTTACATCGTTTGCGTATCTTTACTATTCCAATTGTGTATCATTTCATTTCTCGTTTGAGTATCTTTCTGTAAGGCTTTCTGATGCGAGTTTCTATTGAATTTGAGAGTTTTGCAAGTGTGGGAGTGTGTTTCTTTCAAATTGAGTATCTTTACATCGTTTGCGTATCTTTACTATTCCAATTGTGTATCTTTTCATTTCTCGTTTGAGCATCTTTCTGTAAGGCTTTCTGATGCGAGTTTCTATTGAATTTGAGAGTTTTGCAAGTGTGGGAGTGTGTTTCTTTCAAACTGAGTATCTTTACATCGTTTGCGTATTTTACTATTCCAATTGTGTATCTTTACATCGTTTCAGTATCTTTACTATTCTAATTGTGTATCTTTTCATTTCTCGTTTGAGTATCTTTCTATAAGGCCTTTTGATGCGAGTTTCTATTGAATTTGAGAGTTTTGCAAGTGTGGGAGTGTGTTTCTTTCAAACTTAGTATCTTTACATCGTTTGCGTATCTTTACTATTCCAATTGTGTATCTTTACATCGTTTGCGTATCTTTACTATTCCAATTGTGTATCATTTCATTTCTCGTTTGAGTATCTTTCTGTAAGGCTTTCTGATGCTAGTTTCTATTGAATTTGAGAGTTTTGCAAGTGTGGGAGTGTGTTTCTTTCAAACTGAGTATCTTTACATCGTTTGCGTATCTTTACTATTCTAATTGTGTATCTTTACATCGTTTGCGTATCTTTACTATTCTAATTGTGTATCTTTTCATTTCTCGTTTGAGTATCTTTCTGTAAGGCTTTCTGATGCGAGTTTCTATTGAATTTGAGAGTTTTGCAAGTGTGGGAGTGTGTTTCTTTCAAACTTAGTATCTTTACATCGTTTGCGTATCTTTACTATTCCAATTGTGTATGTTTTCAATTCTGGTTTGAGTATCTTTCTGAACGGATTTCTGATGCGAGTTTCTATTGAATTTGAGAGTTTTGCAAGTGTGGGAGTGTGTTTCTTTCAAACTTAGTATCTTTACATCGTTTGCGTATCTTTACTATTCCAATTTTGTATCTTTTCATTTCTCGTTTGAGTATCTTTCTGTCAGGCTTTCTGATACGAGTTTCTTTTGAATTTGAGAGTTTTGCAAGTGTGGCAGTGTGTTTCTTTCAAACTGAGTAGTTTTACATCGTTTGCGGATCTTTACTATTCCAATTGTGTATCTTTTCATTTCTCGTTTGAGTATCTTTCTGTAAGGCTTTCTGATGCGAGTTTCTTTTGAATTTGAGAGTTTTGCAAGTGTGGGAGTGTGTATCTTTCAAACTTAGTATCTTTACATCGTTTGCGTATCTTTACTATTCCAATTGTGTATCTTTTTATTTCTCGTTTGAGTATCTTTCTTTAAGGCTTTCTGATGCGAGTTTCTATTGAATTTGAGAGTTTTGCAAGTGTGGGAGTGTGCTTCTTTCAAACTTAGTATCTTTACATCGTTTGCGTATCTTTACTATTCCAATTGTGTATCTTTACATCGTTTGCGTATCTTTACTATTCCAATTGTGTATCTTTACATCGTTTGCGTATCTTTACTATTCCAATTGTGTATGTTTTCAATTCTGGTTTGAGTATCTTTCTGAACGGATTTCTGATAAGAGTTTCTATTGAATTTGAGTATTTTGCAAGTGTGGGAGCGAGTTTTTTTAAAACTGAGTATCTTTACATCATTTGCGTATCTTTCCTCTTCCAATTGTGTATGTTTTCAATTCTGGTTTGAGTATCTTTCTGAACGGATTTCTGATGCGAGTTTCTATTGAATTTGAGAGTTTTGCAAGTGTGGGAGTGTGTTTCTTTCAAACTGAGTATCTTTACATCGTTTGCGTATCTTTACTATTCCAATTGAGTATCTTTACATCGTTTGCGTATCTTTACTATTCTAATTGTGTATCTTTTGATTTCTCGTTTGAGTATCTTTCTGTAAGGCTTTTTGATGCGAGTTTCTATTGAATTTGAGAATTTTGCAAGTGTGGGAGTGTGTTTCTTTCAAACTTAGTATCTTTACATCGTTTGCGTATCTTTACTATTCCAATTGTATATGTTTTCAATTCTGATTGGAGTATCTTTCTGAACGGATTTCTGATGCGAGTTTCTATTGAATTTGAGAGTTTTGCAAGTGTGGGAGTGTGTTTCTTTCAAACTTAGTATCTTTACATCGTTTGCGTATCTTTACTATTCCAATTGTGTATCTTTTCATTTCTCGTTTGAGTATCTTTCTGTCAGGCTTTCTGATGCGAGTTTCTTTTGAATTTGAGAGTTTTGCAAGTGTGGGAGTGTGTTTCTTTCAAACTGAGTAGTTTTACATCATTTGCGGATCTTTACTATTCCAATTGTGTACCTTTTCATTTCTCGTTTGAGTATCTTTCTGTAAGGCTTTCTGATGCGAGTTTCTATTGAATTTGAGAGTTTTGCAAGTGTGGGAGTGTGTTTCTTTCAAACGTAGTATCTTTACATCGTTTGCGTATCTTTACTATTCCAATTGTGTATCTTTACATCGTTTGCGTATCTTTACTATTCTAATTGTGTATCTTTTCATTTCTCGTTTGAGTATCTTTCTGTAAGGCTTTCTGATGCGAGTTTCTATTGAATTTGAGAGTTTTGCAAGTGTGGGAGTGTGTTTCTTTCAAATTGAGTATCTTTACATCGTTTGCGTATCTTTACTATTCCAATTGTGTATCTTTTCATTTCTCGTTTGAGTATCTTTCTGTAAGGCTTTCTGATGCGAGTTTCTATTGAATTTGAGAGTTTTGCAAGTGTGGGAGTGTGTTTCTTTCAAACGTAGTATCTTTACATCGTTTGCGTATCTTTACTATTCCAATTGTGTATCTTTACATCGTTTGCGTATCTTTACTATTCTAATTGTGTATCTTTTCATTTCTCGTTTGAGTATCTTTCTGTAAGGCTTTCTGATGCGAGTTTCTATTGAATTTGAGAGTTTTGCAAGTGTGGGAGTGTGTTTCTTTCAAATTGAGTATCTTTACATCGTTTGCGTATCTTTACTATTCCAATTGTGTATCTTTTGATTTCTCGTTTGAGTATCTTTCTGTAAGGCTTTCTGATGCGAGTTTCTATTGAATTTGAGAGTTTTGCAAGTGTGGGAGTGTGTTTCTTTCAAATTGAGTATCTTTACATCGTTTGCGTATCTTTACTATTCCAATTGTGTATCTTTTCATTTCTCGTTTGAGTATCTTTCTGTAAGGCTTTCTGATGCGAGTTTCTATTGAATTTGAGAGTTTTGCAAGTGTGGGAGTGTGTTTCTTTCAAATTGAGTATCTTTACATCGTTTGCGTATCTTTACTATTCCAATTGTGTATCTTTTCATTTCTCGTTTGAGTATCTTTCTGTAAGTCTTTTTGATGCGAGTTTCTATTGAATTTGAGAATTTTGCAAGTGTGGGAGTGTGTTTCTTTCAAACTTAGTATCTTTACATCGTTTGCGTATCTTTACTATTCCAATTGTGTATGTTTTCAATTCTGGTTTGAGTATCTTTCTGAACGGATTTCTGATGCGAGTTTCTATTGAATTTGAGAGTTTTGCAAGTGTGGGAGTGTGTTTCTTTCAAACATAGTATCTTTACATCGTTTGCGTATCTTTACTATTCCAATTTTGTATCTTTTCATTTCTCGTTTGAGTATCTTTCTGTCAGGCTTTCTGATGCGAGTTTCTTTTGAATTTGAGAGTTTTGCAAGTGTGGCAGTGTGTTTCTTTCAAACTGAGTAGTTTTACATCGTTTGCGGATCTTTACTATTCCAATTGTGTATCTTTTCATTTCTCGTTTGAGTATCTTTCTGTAAGGCTTTCTGATGCGAGTTTCTTTTGAATTTGAGAGTTTTGCAAGTGTGGGAGTGTGTATCTTTCAAACTTAGTATCTTTACATCGTTTGCGTATCTTTACTATTCCAATTGTGTATCTTTTCATTTCTCGTTTGAGTATCTTTCTGTAAGGCTTTCTGATGCGAGTTTCTATTGAATTTGAGAGTTTTGCAAGTGTGGGAGTGTGTTTCTTTCAAACTTAGTATCTTTACATCGTTTGCGTATCTTTACTATTCCAATTGTGTATCTTTTCATTTCTCGTTTGAGTATCTTTCTGTCAGGCTTTCTGATGCGAGTTTCTTTTGAATTTGAGAGTTTTGCAAGTGTGGGAGTGTGTTTCTTTCAAACTGAGTAGTTTTACATCATTTGCGGATCTTTACTATTCCAATTGTGTATCTTTTCATTTCTCGTTTGAGTATCTTTCTGTAAGGCTTTCTGATGCGAGTTTCTTTTGAATTTGAGAGTTTTGTAAGTGTGGGAGTGTGTTTCTTTCAAACGTAGTATCTTTACATCGTTTGCGTATCTTTACTATTCCAATTGTGTATCTTTACATCGTTTGCGTATCTTTACTATTCTAATTGTGTATCTTTTCATTTCTCGTTTGAGTATCTTTCTGTAAGGCTTTCTGATGCGAGTTTCTATTGAATTTGAGAGTTTTGCAAGTGTGGGAGTGTGTTTCTTTCAAATTGAGTATCTTTACATCGTTTGCGTATCTTTACTATTCCAATTGTGTATCTTTTCATTTCTCGTTTGAGTATCTTTCTGTAAGGCTTTCTGATGCGAGTTTCTATTGAATTTGAGAGTTTTGCAAGTGTGGGAGTGTGTTTCTTTCAAACGTAGTATCTTTACATCGTTTGCGTATCTTTACTATTCCAATTGTGTATCTTTACATCGTTTGCGTATCTTTACTATTCTAATTGTGTATCTTTTCATTTCTCGTTTGAGTATCTTTCTGTAAGGCTTTCTGATGCGAGTTTCTATTGAATTTGAGAGTTTTGCAAGTGTGGGAGTGTGTTTCTTTCAAATTGAGTATCTTTACATCGTTTGCGTATCTTTACTATTCCAATTGTGTATCTTTTGATTTCTCGTTTGAGTATCTTTCTGTAAGGCTTTCTGATGCGAGTTTCTATTGAATTTGAGAGTTTTGCAAGTGTGGGAGTGTGTTTCTTTCAAATTGAGTATCTTTACATCGTTTGCGTATATTTACTATTCCAATTGTGTATCTTTTCATTTCTCGTTTGAGTATCTTTCTGTAAGGCTTTCTGATGCGAGTTTCTATTGAATTTGAGAGTTTTGCAAGTGTGGGAGTGTGTTTCTTTCAAATTGAGTATCTTTACATCGTTTGCGTATCTTTACTATTCCAATTGTGTATCTTTTCATTTCTCGTTTGAGTATCTTTCTGTAAGTCTTTTTGATGCGAGTTTCTATTGAATTTGAGAATTTTGCAAGTGTGGGAGTGTGTTTCTTTCAAACTTAGTATCTTTACATCGTTTGCGTATCTTTACTATTCCAATTGTGTATGTTTTCAATTCTGGTTTGAGTATCTTTCTGAACGGATTTCTGATGCGAGTTTCTATTGAATTTGAGAGTTTTGCAAGTGTGGGAGTGTGTTTCTTTCAAACATAGTATCTTTACATCGTTTGCGTATCTTTACTATTCCAATTTTGTATCTTTTCATTTCTCGTTTGAGTATCTTTCTGTCAGGCTTTCTGATGCGAGTTTCTTTTGAATTTGAGAGTTTTGCAAGTGTGGCAGTGTGTTTCTTTCAAACTGAGTAGTTTTACATCGTTTGCGGATCTTTACTATTCCAATTGTGTATCTTTTCATTTCTCGTTTGAGTATCTTTCTGTAAGGCTTTCTGATGCGAGTTTCTTTTGAATTTGAGAGTTTTGCAAGTGTGGGAGTGTGTATCTTTCAAACTTAGTATCTTTACATCGTTTGCGTATCTTTACTATTCCAATTGTGTATCTTTTCATTTCTCGTTTGAGTATCTTTCTGTAAGGCTTTCTGATGCGAGTTTCTATTGAATTTGAGAGTTTTGCAAGTGTGGGAGTGTGTTTCTTTCAAACTTAGTATCTTTACATCGTTTGCGTATCTTTACTATTCCAATTGTGTATCTTTACATCGTTTGCGTATCTTTACTATTCCAATTGTGTATCTTTACATCGTTTGCGTATCTTTACTATTCCAATTGTGTATGTTTTCAATTCTGGTTTGAGTATCTTTCTGAACGGATTTCTGATGCGAGTTTCTATTGAATTTGAGAGTTTTGCAAGTGTGGGAGTGTGTTTCTTTCAAACTGAGTATCTTTACATCGTTTGCGTATCTTTACTATTCCAATTGAGTATCTTTACATCGTTTGCGTATCTTTACTATTCTAATTGTGTATCTTTTCATTTCTCGTTTGAGTATCTTTCTGTAAGGCTTTTTGATGCGAGTTTCTATTGAATTTGAGAATTTTGCAAGTGTGGGAGTGTGTTTCTTTCAAACTTAGTATCTTTACATCGTTTGCGTATCTTTACTATTCCAATTGTATATGTTTTCAATTCTGATTTGAGTATCTTTCTGAACGGATTTCTGATGCGAGTTTCTATTGAATTTGAGAGTTTTGCAAGTGTGGGAGTGTGTTTCTTTCAAACTTAGTATCTTTACATCGTTTGCGTATCTTTACTATTCCAATTGTGTATCTTTTCATTTCTCGTTTGAGTATCTTTCTGTCAGGCTTTCTGATGCGAGTTTCTTTTGAATTTGAGAGTTTTGTAAGTGTGGGAGTGTGTTTCTTTCAAACTGAGTAGTTTTACATCATTTGCGGATCTTTACTATTCCAATTGTGTATCTTTTCATTTCTCGTTTGAGTATCTTTCTGTAAGGCTTTCTGATGCGAGTTTCTATTGAATTTGAGAGTTTTGCAAGTGTGGGAGTGTGTTTCTTTCAAACTTAGTATCTTTACATCGTTTGCGTATCTTTACTATTCCAATTGTGTATCTTTACATCGTTTGCGTATCTTTACTATTCCAATTGTGTATCTTTTCATTTCTCGTTTGAGTATCTTTCTGTAAGGCTTTCTGATGCGAGTTTCTATTGAATTTGAGAGTTTGGCAAGTGTGGGAGTGTGTTTCTTTAAAAATGAGTATCTTTACATCGTTTGCGTATCTTTACTATTCCAATTGTGTATCTTTACATTGTTTGCGTATCTTTACTATTCCAATTGTGTATCTTTTCATTTCTCGTTTGAGTATCTTTCTGTAAGGCTTTCTGATGCGAGTTTCTATTGAATTTTAGAGTTTTGCAAGTGTGGGAGTGTGTTTCTTTCAAACTGAGTATCTTTACATCGTTTGCGTATCTTTACTATTCCAATTGTGTATGTTTTCAATTCTGGTTTGAGTATCTTTCTGAACGGATTTCTGATGCGAGTTTCTATTGAATTTGAGAGTTTTGCAAGTGTGGGAGTGTGTTTCTTTCAAACTTAGTATCTTTACATCGTTTGCGTATCTTTACTATTCCAATTGTGTATCTTTACATCGTTTGCGTATCTTTACTATTCCAATTGTGTATCTTTTCATTTCTCGTTTGAGTATCTTTCTGTAAGGCTTTATGATGCGAGTTTCTATTGAATTTGAGAGTTTTGCAAGTGTGGGAGTGTGTTTCTTTCAAACTGAGTATCTTTACATCGTTTGCGTATCTTTACTGTTCCAATTGTGTATCTTTACATCGTTTGCGTATCTTTACTATTCCAATTGTGTATCTTTTCATTTCTCGTTGGAGTATCTTTCTGTAAGGCTTTCTGATGCGAGTTTCTATTGAATTTGAGAGTTTTGCAAGTGTGGGAGTGTGTTTCTTTCAAACTTAGTAGCTTTACATCGTTTGCGTATCGTTACTATTCCAATTGTGTATCTTTACATCGTTTGCGTATCTTTACTATTCCAATTGTGTATGTTTTCATTTCTCGTTTGAGTATCTTTCTGTAAGGCCTTATGATGCGAGTTTCTATTGAATTTGAGGGTTTTGCAAGTGTGGGAGTGTGTTTCTTTCAAACTGAGTATCTTTACATCGTTTGCGTATCTTTACTATTCCAATTGAGTATCTTTACATCGTTTGCGTATCTTTACTATTCTAATTGTGTATCTTTTCATTTCTCGTTTGAGTATCTTTCTGTAAGGCTTTTTGATGCGAGTTTCTATTGAATTTGAGGGTTTTGCAAGTGTGGGAGTGTGTTTCTTTCAAACTGAGTATCTTTACATCGTTTGCGTATCTTTACTATTCCAATTGAGTATCTTTACATCGTTTGCGTATCTTTACTATTCTAATTGTGTATCTTTTCATTTCTCATTTGAGTATCTTTCTGTAAGGCTTTTAGATGCGAGTTTCTATTGAATTTGATGGTTTTGCAAGTGTGGGAGTGTGTTTCTTTCAAACTGAGTATCTTTACATCGTTTGCGTATCTTTACTATTCCAATTGAGTATCTTTACATCGTTTGCGTATCTTTACTATTCTAATTGTGTATCTATTCATTTCTCGTTTGAGTATCTTTCTGTAAGGCTTTCTGATGCGTGTTTCTATTGAATTTGAGGGTTTTGCAAGTGTGGGAGTGTGTTTCTTTCAAACTGAGTATCTTTACATCGTTTGCGTATCTTTACTATTCCAATTGAGTATCTTTACATCGTTTGCGTATCTTTACTATTCTAATTGTGTATCTTTTCATTTCTCGTTTGAGTACCTTTGTATAAGGCTTTTTGATGCGAGTTTCTATTGAATTTGAGAATTTTGCAAGTGTGGGAGTGTGTTTCTTTCAAACTGAGTATCTTTACATCGTTTGCGTATCTTTACTATTCCAATTGTGTATGTTTTCAATTATGGTTTGAGTATCTTTCTGTAAGGCTTTCTGATGCGAGTTTCTATTGAATTTGAGAGTTTTGCAAGTGTGGGAGTGTGTTTCTTTCAATCTGAGTATCTTTACATCGTTTGCGTATCTTTACTATTCCAATTGTGTATCTTTACATCGTTTGCGTATCTTTACTATTCCAATTGTGTATATCTTCATTTCTCGTTTGAGTATCTTTCTGTAAGGCTTTCTGATGCGAGTTTCTATTGAATTTGAGAGTTTCGCAAGTGTGGGAGTGTGTTTCTTTAAAACTGAGTATCTTTACATCGTTTGCGTATCTTTACTATTCCAATTGTGTATCTTTACATTGTTTGCGTATCTTTACTATTCCAATTGTGTATCTTTTCATTTCTCGTTTGAGTATCTTTCTGTAAGGCTTTCTGATGCGAGTTTCTATTGAATTTGAGAGTTTTGCAAGTGTGGGAGTGTGTTTCTTTCAAACTGAGTATCTTTACATCGTTTGCGTATCTTTACTATTCCAATTGTGTATGTTTTCAATTCTGGTTTGAGTATCTTTCTGAACGGATTTCTGATGCGAGTTTCTATTGAATTTGAGAGTTTTGCAAGTGTGGGAGTGTGTTTCTTTCAAACTTAGTATCTTTACATCGTTTGCGTATCTTTACTATTCCAATTGTGTATCTTTACATCGTTTGCGTATCTTTACTATTCCAATTGTGTATCTTTACATCGTTTGCGTATCTTTACTATTCCAATTGTGTATCTTTACATCGTTTGCGTATCTTTACTATTCCAATTGTGTATCTTTTCATTTCTCGTTTGAGTATCTTTCTGTAAGGCTTTATGATGCGAGTTTCTATTGAATTTGAGAGTTTTGCAAGTGTGGGAGTGTGTTTCTTTCAAACTGAGTATCTTTACATCGTTTGCGTATCTTTACTATTCCAATTGTGTATCTTTACATCGTTTGCGTATCTTTAGTATTCCAATTGTGTATCTTTTCATTTCTCATTAGAGTATCTTTCTGTAAGGCTTTCTGATGCGAGTTTCTATTGAATTTGAGAGTTTTGTAAGTGTGGTAGTGTGTTTCTTTAAAACTGAGTATCTTTACATCGTTTGCGTATCTTTACTATTCCAATTGTGTATGTTTTCATTTCTCGTTTGAGTATCTTTCTGTAAGGCTTTCTGATGCGAGTTTCTATTGAATTTGAGAGTTTTGCAAGTGTGGGATTGTGTTTCTTTGATGAATGCTCGATTACTCGACATCAATATTTAACCCTGAACACATCATAGTAGTATAAAGCAAGAGGGTATCGTTCACAAACCGGGGATCCAGCCAGGGCTTAGGATCACAATACTTACACGAATTCATAAAGGGTTTAAGGTTTGATATAGATTTTGGATCATAAAAACAGTAAATAAAACCTAAACTAATATATACATGTGATCAACCAACCAACACATAAACAATCACCAAAACAACTCACATAGAGGGAATCGAAACAAGTTCTATGTCCATTCTTAGAATCATGCCTAGACATATATTGAGCAACCATGGATGGATCATGCATTTAGGGTTCTAAGCAGTAACCTAAACACATAGACACTTAACACATTCAATCACAACCAAGCAGCCATAATCGAAATTCTAACATGTTCATCTTAATCATGTAATTCCAAAGCCATGCACATTGAATTCATCAAGTATGTCACTTACTTAACTAACAACCATGCAATTCGAAAATCACATAAACAAGAATAAACATGTTCTTAGCATAAGTCTTTAATCCAACAACCTAAATATCATGCTACAAGCATAGTCATAACATATAGGCATCGAAATTGTTCAAAAGCTAGGTTCGGCAAAAACCAAAACCGAAATCCATAAAACCAAAACATAATTTTCGAATCCTCTATATAAATTGAATCAAGTAGCTATTTCATAGACAAAATTGATACAAGACTACTCTAAACAAATCGCAACTTCATCCATGAACAAGAACAAAACCAAAACCGAAATTAAACAAGAGTGAATCATGGTTACACTTTATAAATCAAGCAATCCACAAGTGTAGCCGAGACTTCTATGGATGAAACCTCCTTCACAAGCGTGTTTGAAAGGCTATTGATAGGTGGGGAATGATGGAATCGGTTTTAGGATTTCTTGGAATGGTGAAGGATGAATTCGGCAGAGCTTATGGCTGTGTTTGTGTGTAGGGCTGATGATGATTCTGAATGGAGAGGCCGGCCTCTATATATAGAGGTTTAGGAAGCCTTCTTTCCGTGCCATAAGGAGATAGAATCCAATCGGGAAACTGAAATCCTCTTTGTTATGGATTTGATTTATGTACTCCATATCCAACTTGATGTAGGAAACCAAGTTCAATAGGGAGATCACTTTAAGGGCTGCACGGCAATCTCTTGGTCCAACTAGGAATAGCTAGGCCGGCCTCCTCTTCTCCTTGTTCAACTCGAATATGATTTCCTTGTTCAACTAGGAATGCAACTCGGCAACTCTCCTTTCTTTACAAATATGATTTGTCTTTCCTGAAAAGAAATCGTCGATTAAGGAATAGGAAAGAATGAAAATAGGAAAGTAGAGTCCTAGTCGAGTAAGGAATCCTAGCTCAATCAGGAGTTCTAACACTTAGCACAATTTCATCATCAAATCATCTAAAATCGAAATAGCTCTACGTAGAACATACATGTATCAAATATGAACCTAAAACAACTAAATAAGAAGTAACAAAGCATAAGAATAGGGCATATATACATTAAGAACGTCACACTTTGTGCTCCTATCAACAACCCCACACTTAGACTTTGCTAGTCCCTTAGCAATCACTAAAAAGGGAAATCAAAACATAAACGAAAACAATACAACTATAACTAACGACACAACATTCTAATGCCTTCAACATTTTGTCTCAGAGATCTTCAAACTCATAGCATCAAGAATAGCATTCAATCGAAATAGATAAGATGAATTCAATGGTTAATAAACATGAGATTTCGTTTAACAAGTAAGACATGGCAGAAACAAAGGTGTAATTAAGCTCAACATGTTCAAAACGAGTTCAAATTCAACTCACATAGGATATGCACTCCAAATCTTTTCTCTCAAGAACATGGCATATGCTTAAAAGCTTTTCACACACAAGAGTTATGAACATAGTGAAAATCGAAAACCTCATGAAAGATACCAATCATATGCACAAATGAACCCAAACCATATGCTTACTTATGAAACAAACTCCACAAATCAAGGACTACTCATTTTAAGAATCATGCGGATATTTAGAGAAGGGATGACTTAGGCTCGGCATTGACATATTTTTCAAGGTAAAGGGAATCACAAAGGTCATCCTCAAGACTTAGCAGAGCAAAACATCCACCTTATGTCGCCATACTCCATAAAACAAGGGCCAAATATCATCATGTTGGACCCATTCTTCACTTTAAACATTGTGAAAACGAACAAAGGCTAAAGTATAACATTATTGAGCCTTCAACAAATACATCACAACTCCAAATTCACATAGATCAATGTCATGCCGAGATCTTTCATCATACTTTCTTTTCCATTTTTTTCTCAAAACCGTGTATATATACTTTTCTTCTTCTTTTTCTCACGGCATCAATACATTTTTTTCCTCTTTTTCATACTCTTTTCACGGCATAACATACATACAATAGCATAACCCCACACTTGAATCAAATCATCACTCCATATTACATCCAAGAATCGGCTCTGCCAAGCCTCAAAGACAAGGTAGAGATATAACTATACTAAGCAAGGATATAACATGTTGGTAATGAAAGAAAAGGCTTAACGTAGGCTCAAAGGGGTAAACACTAAGGTGTCCCAAGCAGGGCTCAAATAGGGATACGGCTTTTTGGCTTTAAGTGGTGGAAATCCTAAAAAGATCCAACAATCCTTTTCAAAATCAGAGTATATTATGACATAAAGCTTCGAAAGTTTCACAAAGTAAGTTCTAGCATTCTTTAGTTCATTGCAATTCTATGGCATATGAATTGATCAAAATAAATGTAATGAGGTTATAAAGCCAAGAAACGATAGAATAAAACTCCAAAGAAAGGCACATATATATGGCTCGAAAACTCACTTAGGTTCCATGAATTCAAACAAGTAAGGAACATGCTCATTCTGTACCTAAGTTTCAAAATCCTCATCTACTACATGTTCGTACAAAATCTACACATCGATTAACCATCAAATAACAATTAAGTACATTCCAATATCGTGATCATCTATCAACCATAAATTCAAAGATCAACTCATCCTAGACAGTTAAAGGCATACCTAGGACTCAAAACAAAAACAAAACAACATAAAAATCGAAAAACAGAACCAAAATGACACTAAAAATCGAAAATCAAAACAACAAAATTGAAACACATAGCATCAAACAATAGAAATCAACGAATGATGTATACCCCACCCCACACTTAAAACTTACATTGCCCTCAATGTACAATATGATAAGCAACGAAAATTAGAAAGAGTTAAGGGATAAGAAAATGCAAACACTCGTTGATGGCTCCTTCATTGGCTTAAGTTTAGAGTCTATAGCCTAGACTATCTCCAAAGCATCACTTGCTTGCCGTAGGATCAAGGAGAGACGTCTCCTCCACATTGTGTTCCACGAAATTGTCATAGTACGGCTTCAAGCGATGTCCATTGACCGTGAATTCCTTTCCATGCACCATACTTTTGATCTGAATAGCACCAGAAGGAAAAACATTAGTAACAACAAACGGTCCTAGCCACCTAGAACGGAGTTTGCCCGGAAACAATCTAAGTCGAGAATTAAATAAAAGAACTTTCTGCCCAACGACAAAGTGTTTCTTCCTAATCATGCGGTCATGGAATGTCTTAGTCTTCTCCTTGTAAACCATTGCCGAATCATAAGCCTCATTCCTAATCTCTTCAAGCTCATGCAATTGCAACTTCCTATGTAATCCGGCCTCATCAATGTCCATGTTAAAATTCTTCACAGCCCACCATGCACGATGTTCAAGCACCACAGGAAGATGGCACGCCTTGCCATAAACTAGTCGAAATGGTGACATGCCTAGGGGAGTTTTGTATGCCGTCCTATAGGCCCAAAGAGCATCATCCAATCGTTGAGACCAATCCTTGCGTGATGGTCCAACAGACTTCTCTAAAATTCTCTTGATCTCACGATTAGATAGCTCTACTTGTCCACTTGTTTGAGGGTGATAAGGCGTAGCAACCTTATGCTTAATTCCATACTTCTTCAACAACGCCTCAATGGTCCGGTTGCAAAAGTGAGATCCTCCATCACTAATGATAACTCTCGGCATACCAAACCTGGAGAAAATGTTAGAACGAAGGAAATCTGCAACAACTCGAGAATCATTAGTCCGGGTGGCCTTTGCTTCCACCCATTTCGAAACATAGTCAACACAAACGAGTATGTATAAGTAACCATTTGAGCTAGGAAAAGGTCCCATGAAATCAATACCCCAACAATCAAAAATTTCGACATAAATAATCGGTGTCATAGGCATTTGATCTCTAGATCCTAAGTTTCCCATACGTTGGCACCTATCACAAGTCATGCAAAAATGATATGCATCTTTGAAAACCGTAGGCCAAAAGAAACCACATTCGAGCACCTTAAGAGCAGTCCTACGTGAACCAAAATGTCCTCCACAAGATTCAGAATGGCAAAACGTAAGTATAGAGTGATGTTCATGTTCAGGGACACACCTCCTAATGATTTGATCAACACAATGTTTCCACAAGTATGGTTCATCCCAAACATAATACTTAGCTAATGCCTTGAGTCTATTCTTTTGTGCATGCGATAAAGTATCCGGAAATTGCTTAGAAACAAGATAATTGACAATATCTGCATACCATGGCTCACTTACCTCAACTCGAAAGAGTTGCTCGTCCGGAAAGCTCTCTTGGATAGCCAAGGGTTCGGCATTTCTCACCAAACGACTCAAATGATCTGCCACAACATTGTCACTTCCCTTCTTGTCCTTGATCTCGAGATCAAACTCTTGGAGTAGAAGAATCCATCGAATCAATCTCGGTTTGGCATCCTTCTTTGTCATTAAATACTTCAAAGCTGCATGGTCAGTGTAAACAATAACTTTAGATTGAAGTAAGTAAGAACGAAACTTATCTAGAGCAAAGATCACGGCAAGAAGTTCTTTTTCAGTTGTGGTGTAGTTTTGTTGAGCATCATTGAGTGTTCGTGAGGCATAGTAGATGGCGTAGGGCTGCTTGTCCTTCCTCTACCCTAGCACGGCTCCAACTGCATAGTCGGAGGCATCACACATCAACTCGAATGGCAAGGACCAATCCGGCGGTGCCATGATCGGTGCTGAAGTTAGAAGCTTCTTCAAGGTCTCGAATGCATGCTTGCAATCATCATCAAAGTTGAATGGGACGTCTTTTTGGAGCAATGAACTCATTGGTCTCGCAATCTTGGAAAAATCCTTGATAAACCTACGATAGAAACCTGCATGTCCAAGAAACGATCGAACATCCCTCACGCTTGTGGGGAGGGGTAAGTGACGCACCAGATCTATTTTAGACTTATCAACCTCAATTCCTCTAGATGAAACAATATGACCTAAAACAATGCCTTGCGTGACCATAAAGTGACATTTTTCCCAATTCAAAACCAAGTTAGTTTCCTCACAACGTTTGAGCACAAGTTCAACATTTTCTAAACAAGTTTCGAAATCTTCACCATAGACAAAAAAATCATCCATGAAAACTTCAATTTTAGAACCAATATACTCGGAGAAAATATGATACATACAACGTTGAAACGTACTTGGGGCGTTGCATAAACCAAAAGGCATGCGACGATAGGCAAACGTACCAAAAGGGCATGTGAATGTAGTCTTCTCTTGATCTTCTTCCGCAACACTTATTTGGTTGTATCCACTATATCCATCAAGGAAACAATAGAAAGAGTGACCAGCTAACCTCTCAAGCATTTGATCAATGAATGGCAATGGCATGTGGTCCTTCCTTGTTGTCGCATTGAGCTTCCTATAGTCAATACAAACTCTATGACCGGTCACCGTCCTTTGAGGTACCAACTCGTTGTCCTTGTTCTTCACCACCGTGATGCCTGACTTCTTTGGCACAACTTGAATGGGAGAGATCCACCTACTATCCGAGATGGGGTAGATCACGCCACAATCGTGCAACTTGGTGATTTCATCCTTTACAACTTGCATCATTGGTGGGTGAAGGCGTCTCTCACCTTCCTTGGTTGGTTTGGCACCATCTTCTAGCAATATTCGATGCACACACATGGTAGGGCTGATCCCCTTGATGTCGGCTAGGGTCCATCCTATTGCCGTCTTGTGTCTCTTCAACACTTCAATCAATCTCTCTTCTTGCTCCTCATTTAGTGCAGATGAAATGATCACGGGCAATGTATCCTCTTCTCCTAGAAACGCATACTTCAAGTGGTCCGGAAGAACCTTAAGATCAAGCTTCGGAGCTTGCACCACAGAAGGAAGATTCTTGTTAGTAGTTAAGAGAATTGGACTAGGAGAGACAAAACTTACCTCACTTGCAACCTCAAGGGAGGTCACGGTTTCATGAATGAAAGATGGCACGGCATCTTTAGCTTCTAGCACCGAAATGTTCGAGCTATCACTTGTGAATCCGGCCCCTTGGGCAATAGTGAGTGCCAACTCGTCATTTGTCAAGGTATCTAGATAGTTATCTGCAAGGGAATCAAGTATGTCAACTGAAAAACAATCACTTAACTCCGAAAGAGGATACCTCATAGCTTCAAAGATGTTGAAGCTAATCACTTCACCATCGAACTCAAAGGTGAGTGATCCACTAAACACATCTATTTTTGTTCTTGCAGTCCTCATGAAGGGGCGGCCCAACAAGATAGGGACCTCCTTGTCATCTGCCTCCGTTGGCTCCATGTCTATGACATAGAAGTCGGCAGGAAAGATCAAGCTCGAAACCTGCACAAGAACATCTTCAACATAGCCCAAAGGGACTTTGTTGGAACAATCAACCAATCGAATCACAACATTGTCACGTTTCAAATCACCTAGACCTAGGTTCTCATAGATATAGTGCGGCATTACATTGATAGATGCACCTAAGTCTAACATTATCTTTTCAAATGTCATGTTTCCGATTGTACAAGGGATAGAAAAACTCCCTGGATCCTTAAGCTTTGGTGGTAGCTTCCTTTGGAGCACGGCAGAAACCGTCTCACTCATTGTGACAACCTCCTTCTCTCGAGTCATCCTCTTGTTGGTGCACAATTCTTTCAAGAACTTAGCATACTTAGGATTTTGTTGTATGCATTCAATAAGAGGCATGTTCACTTCCACCTTCTTGAAAATGTCGAGCATGGCTTGATCAGAGTCATCCTTCTTTTGCTTTGCAAATCTACTAGGGAAGGGAACACGAGGAAGAGCATTAGTTGAAACCAAACCACTAGAGTTAGGATCCTTACCTTTGTCATGCACGACATGATCATCTTTTGGTAGAGGCACGGCATCTTTGGCTTTAGAGGAGGCAGGGTCCTTCTCTAGGTCTTTGACATTGTATTTCTCGGCCTCCTTACCTTTAGAAGGCACGGCCTTCTTATGTTGCTGCATTAGAACATCCAAAGTCCTCCCACTTCGTGTCACCATGGCCTTCACATTCGGATTAGGCTCAGTTTGGCTCGGCAACTTCCCTCCTTCATGGATCTTGCCCATGAAATCGATCACTTGTCCCATCTGCTTCTTAAGCTCGGTTATATCCTTAGAATGAGCTTGTTGACCTGTAACTAAAGCTTGAGTAGCAGAGTTTAGATTTTGTTGCCCTTGAGCAAGAGACTTCAAAAGTTCATCATAGTTAGGTGAAGATGCATTATTCGAACCATGAACATTAGAGTTAAAGGGAGCAGAACCTTGAGGTACCTGAGGCCTCACAAACAAACCTGAAGGACGAGGTCCTTGACCTTGAGCATTGGATGGTTGAGCATTGTTGCTCCAACGAAAATTTGGATGATCTCTAAGTCCAGGGTTGTATGTGTTCGAATATGGATCATACCTAGGCCTTTGTTGCCCCATAAAGTTCAACTCTTCTTCAGTCATTGCACCATTTGGACAATTGTCAGTCGTGTGATCCTTGAAAGAACAAATGCCACATGCTTGAGGGTTGATGCTCGAACCATTGAATGCCTTGACTAGCACGTCAAGCTTCCTTTCTAAAGTCGCCATCTGATTCCTTGCATCAACATCATACACCCCACGGCTCTTGCTTCCTCTCTTCTCCTTGGAACTAAATTGGCGATTGTTGTCAGCCAAGTCATCGATCAAGGTGTAAGCTTCTTGACCGGTTTTGTTCATGAATGTGCAGCCACATGCCGAGTCCACCATGCTCTTATTGGTGGTGTCGAGTCCTTCATAGAAGAATTGCACCAAGTCATCCAACGAAATACCATGGTGAGGGCACTTCCTTTGTAGTTCCTGAAATTCCTCCCAAGCCTCATAGAGTGAATCACCATCTTTTTGAGTGAAGTTCTGAATCTCCCTCCTAAGTCTTTTCGTGAGTTGAGCAGGGAAGAATTGCTTCAAGAACCTCCTAGTCATTTCGTCCCATGTAGTGATGATTCTTGCAGGCAAAGAATATAACCAACGTTTAGCATCATCCTTAAGGGTAAATGGGAACAAAAGCAACCTCAAGCCTTCTTGAGAAAGATGATGAATCGATTGGAGCTTGCAAATGTCCAAGAACTCCCTAAGGTGAACATTAGGGTCTTCCATTGAAGAGCCAGAGTACTTAGGCAGCTGCCCAAGCAATTGAACAGGAATGGAGAAGTTAGCTTCATCAGGTGGAGTGAAGGCAATGCATGAGGGTGATTCCGGGGTGGTAGGAATGAATGCATTCTTGAGTGCCATTGGAGCACCAACAGGTATTATGTCACGGCCCGCAATTGTGTCTAAGTCTGACTTAAAGACGAAGGGAAATGACAGATCTTCCTCTTCTTCTGATCTAGGTGAAGAGTTTAAGAGTGAATTGCTTGGAGATGTTTCGAAATTCAAAGGTCTACTTATGAAAGAGTTGTTTAAATCTCTAAGTGCTTGAATTCGATCCTTGAGCTCTTGTGTCTTCTTAGAAAATTCGGACATGCATAGTACCTGTTTATATGAAAGGTAGCGAGTTAGCATTGAAGAATACATAATGGATACACAAAATTCATGCCTTCCCTTAGTCATACACGCACACTTAAGGGGAAGAGCACGGCAACTATGTCAAGTTTACAAGTGTTAGTTCTTTACGTTGTCACAAGTTCATACAATTCACAAGTTCTTTTTGCTATTTCAATGATTGAACGATCGATTGATTCTAAGTTGTAAATCAAGGTGGACGTGCGGCCTAAGTATGGATGCCTAGACACAAGATCAAGTCTTTGTTTCAGAAGGCCTTTAGCTCAATCAGAGATAGTGAACATGGTAGGACTCATTTGTTGAACTAAGGAGAGCAAACTCCCTATCGACTCCATCACCGAGATGTATGTAAGTCAGTAGTTCTCTGAGATCCAATTTTGGTCCCATGCACCAGAGTAATAAAAGAGCGTGCCCCTTACTCAGCTGGACTTAACCTCATGTGTTAGACAAAACTCCAAGTGTTAATAAAAGCCGCCCTCGACCTCATGCAAACTCGAGAGCTAGCATGAAGGGTTAAGGCTAATATTAACAAAAGGGACTTTACCTATTCCGTTCGATTTACAACCTACAACAATCATTCACTCAAGCACCAAAACAACAACCTAAGATACATTACTATATGTTATACGAAATAAGAATAAGAATAAGAATATACAAATGTACAATATTCACAATGAATTCGTAGTAAAAGTTAGGGATCCATCTCTAATGGATCCCCGGCAACGGCGCCATTTGATGAATGCTCGATTACTCGACATCAATATTTAACCCTGAACACATCATAGTAGTATAAAGCAAGAGGGTATCGTTCACAAACCGGGGATCCAGCCAGGGCTTAGGATCACAATACTTACACGAATTCATAAAGGGTTTAAGGTTTGATATAGATTTTGGATCATAAAAACAGTAAATAAAACCTAAACTAATATATACATGTGATCAACCAACCAACACATAAACAATCACCAAAACAACTCACATAGAGGGAATCGAAACAAGTTCTATGTCCATTCTTAGAATCATGCCGAGACATATATTGAGCAACCATGGATGGATCATGCATTTAGGGTTCTAAGCAGTAACCTAAACACATAGACACTTAACACATTCAATCACAACCAAGCAGCCATAATCGAAATTCCAACATGTTCATCTTAATCATGTAATTCCAAAGCCATGCACATTGAATTCATCAAGTATGTCACTTACTTAACTAACAACCATGCAATTCGAAAATCACATAAACAAGAATAAACATGTTCTTAGCATAAGTCTTTAATCCAACAACCTAAATATCATGCTACAAGCATAGTCATAACACATAGGCATCGAAATTGTTCAAAAGCTAGGTTCGGCAGAAACCAAAACCGAAATCCATAAAACCAAAACATAATTTTCGAATCCTCTATATAAATTGAATCAAGTAGCTATTTCATAGACAAAATTGATACAAGACTACTCTAAACAAATCGCAACTTCATCCATGAACAAGAACAAAACCAAAACCGAAATTAAACAAGAGTGAATCATGGTTACACTTTATAAATCAAGCAATCCACAAGTGTAGCCGAGACTTCTATGGATGAAACCTCCTTCACAAGCGTGTTTGAAAGGCTATTGATAGGTGGGGAATGATGGAATCGGTTTTAGGATTTCTTGGAATGGTGAAGGATGAATTCGGCAGAGCTTATGGCTGTGTTTGTGTGTAGGGCTGATGATGATTCTGAATGGAGAGGCCGGCCTCTATATATAGAGGTTTAGGAAGCCTTCTTGCCGTGCCATAAGGAGATAGAATCCAATCGGGAAACTGAAATCCTCTTTGTTATGGATTTGATTTATGTACTCCATATCCAACTTGATGTAGGAAACCAAGTTCAATAGGGAGATCACTTTAAGGGCTGCACGGCAATCTCTTGGTCCAACTAGGAATAGCTAGGCCGGCCTCCTCTTCTCCTTGTTCAACTCGAATATGATTTCCTTGTTCAACTAGGAATGCAACTCGGCAACTCTCCTTTCTTTCCAAATATGATTTGTCTTTCCTGAAAAGAAATCGTCGATTAAGGAATAGGAAAGAATGAAAATAGGAAAGTAGAGTCCTAGTCGAGTAAGGAATCCTAGCTCAATCAGGAGTTCTAATACTTAACACAATTTCATCATCAAATCATCTAAAATCGAAATAGCTCTACCTAGAACATACATGTATCAAATATGAACCTAAAACAACTAAATAAGAAGTAACAAAGCATAAGAATAGGGCATATATACATTAAGAACGTCACACTTTGTGCTCCTATCATTCTTTCAAACTTAGTATCTTTACATCGTTTGCGTATCTTTACTATTCCAATTGTGTATCTTTTCATTTCTCGTTTGAGTATCTTTCTGTAAGGCTTTCTGATGCGAGTTTCTATTGAATTTGAGAGTTTTGCAAGTGTGGGAGTGTGTTTCTTTCAAACATAGTATCTTTACATCGTTTGCGTATCTTTACTATTCCAATTGTGTATCTTTTCATTTCTCGTTTGAGTATCTTTCTGTAAGGCTTTCTGATGCGAGTTTCTATTGAATTTGAGAGTTTTGCAAGTGTGGGAGTGTGTTTCTTTCAAACTGAGTAGTTTTACATCGTTTGCGGATCTTTACTATTCCAATTGTGTATCTTTTCAAATCTCGTTTGAGTATCTTTCTTTAAGGCTTTCTGATGCGAGTTTCTATTGAATTTGAGAGTTTTCCAAGTGTGGTAGTGTGTTTCTTTAAAACTGAGTATCTTTACATCGTTTGCGTATCTTTACTATTCCAATTGTGTATCTTTACATCGTTTGCGTATCTTTACTATTCTAATTGCGTATCTTTTCATTTCTCATTTGAGTATCTTTCTGTAAGGCTTTTTGATGTGAGTTTCTATTGAATTTGAGAGTTTTGCAAGTGTGGGAGTGTGTTTCTTTGAAACTGAGTATCTTTACATCGTTTGCGTATCTTTCCTATTCCAATTGTGTATGTTTTCAATTCTGGTTTGAGTATCTTTCTGTAAGGCTTTCTGATGCGAGTTTCTATTGAATTTGAGAGTTTTGCAAGTGTGGGAGTGTGTTTCTTTCAAACTGAGTAGTTTTACATCGTTTGCGGATCTTTACTATTCCAATTGTGTATCTTTTCAAATCTCGTTTGAGTATCTTTCTTTAAGGCTTTCTGATGCGAGTTTCTATTGAATTTGAGAGTTTTCCAAGTGTGGTAGTGTGTTTCTTTAAAACTGAGTATCTTTACATCGTTTGCGTATCTTTACTATTCCAATTGTGTATCTTTACATCGTTTGCGTATCTTTACTATTCTAATTGTGTATCTTTTCATTTCTCATTTGAGTATCTTTCTGTAAGGCTTTTTGATGTGAGTTTCTATTGAATTTGAGAGTTTTGCAAGTGTGGGAGTGTGTTTCTTTGAAACTGAGTATCTTTACATCGTTTGCGTATCTTTCCTATTCCAATTGTGTATGTTTTCAATTCTGGTTTGAGTATCTTTCTGTAAGGCTTTCTGATGCGAGTTTCTATTGAATTTGAGAGTTTTGCAAGTGTGGGAGTGTGTTTCTTTCAAACTGAGTATCTTTACATCGTTTGCGTATCTTTACTATTCCAATTGTGTATGTTTTCAATTCTGGTTTGAGTATCTTTCTGAACGGATTTCTGATGCGAGTTTCTATTGAATTCGAGAGTTTTACAAGTGTGGGAGTGTGTTTCTTTCAAACTTAGTATCTTTACATCGTTTGCTTATCTTTACTATTCCAATTGTGTATGTTTTCAATTCTGGTTTGAGTATCTTTCTGAACGGATTTCTGATGCGAGTTTCTATTGAATTTGAGAATTTTGCAAGTGTGGGAGTGTGTTTCTTTCAAACTGAGTATCTTTACATCGTTTGCGTATCTTTACTATTCCAATTGTGTATGTTTTCAATTCTGGTTTGAGTATCTTTCTGAACGGATTTCTGATGCGAGTTTCTATTGAATTTGAGAGTTTTGCAAGTGTGGGAGTGTGTTTCTTTCAAACTTAGTATCTTTACATCGTTTGCGTATCTTTACTATTCCAATTGTGTATCTTTACATCGTTTGCGTATCTTTACTATTCCAATTGTGTATCTTTTCATTTCTCGTTTGAGTATCTTTCTGTAAGGCTTTCTGATGCGAGTTTCTATTGAATTTGAGAGTTTTGCAAGTGTGGGAGTGTGTTTCTTTAAAACTGAGTATCTTTACATCGTTTGCGTATCTTTCCTATTCCAATTGTGTATGTTTTCAATTCTGGTTTGAGTATCTTTCTGAACGGATTTCTGATGCAAGTTTCTATTGAATTTGAGAGTTTTGCAAGTGTGGGAGTGTGTTTCTTTCAAACTGAGTATCTTTACATCGTTTGCGTATCTTTACTATTCCGATTGAGTATCTTTACATCGTTTGCGTATCTTTACTATTCTAATTGTGTATCTTTTCATTTCTCGTTTGAGTATCTTTCTGTAAGGCTTTTTGATGCGAGTTTCTATTGAATTTGAGAATTTTGCAAGTGTGGGAGTGTGTTTCTTTCAAACTGAGTATCTTTACATCGTTTGCGTATCTTTACTATTCCAATTGTGTATGTTTTCAATTCTGGTTTGAGTATCTTTCTGAACGGATTTCTGATGCGAGTTTCTATTGAATTTGAGAGTTTTGCAAGTGTGGGAGTGTGTTTCTTTCAAACTTAGTATCTTTACAGCGTTTGCGTATCTTTACTATTCCAATTGTGTATCTTTACATCGTTTGCGTATCTTTACTATTCCAATTGTGTATCTTTTCATTTCTCGTTTGAGTATCTTTCTGTAAGGCTTTCTGATGCGAGTTTCTATTGAATTTGAGAGTTTTGCAAGTGTGGGAGTGTGTTTCTTTAAAACTGAGTGTCTTTACATCGTTTCCGTATCTTTCCTATTCCAATTGTGTATGTTTTCAATTCTGGTTTGAGTATCTTTCTGAACGGATTTCTGATGCGAGTTTCTATTGAATTTGAGAGTTTTGCAAGTGTGGGAGTGTTTTTCTTTCAAACTGAGTATCTTTACATCGTTTATGTATCTTTACAATTCCAATTGTGTATCTTTACATCGTTTGCGTATCTTTACTATTCTAATTGCGTATCTTTTGATTTCTCGTTTGAGTATCTTTCTGTAAGGCTTTCTGATGCGAGTTTCTATTGAATTTCAGAGTTTTACAAGTGTGGGAGTGTGTTTCTTTCAAACTGAGTATCTTTACATCGTTTGTGTATCTTCACTATTCCAATTGTGTATCTTTACATCGTTTGCATATCTTTACTATTCTAATTGTGTATCTTTTCATTTCTCGTTTGAGTATCTTTCTGTAAGGCTTTATGATGCGAGTTTCTATTGAATTTGAGGGTTTTGCAAGTGTGGGAGTGTGTTTCTTTCAAACTGAGTATCTTTACATCGTTTGCGTATCTTTACTAGTCCAATTGAGTATCTTTACATCGTTTGCGTATCTTTACTATTCTAATTGTGTATCTTTTCATTTCTCGTTTGAGTATCTTTCTGTAAGGCTTTTTGATGCGAGTTTCTATTGAATTTGAGAATTTTGCAAGTGTGGGAGTGTGTTTCTTTCAAACTGAGTATCTTTACATCGTTTGCGTATCGTTACTATTCCAATTGTGTATGTTTTCAATTCTGGTTGGAGTATCTTTCTGAACGGATTTCTGATGCGAGTTTCTATTGAATTTGAGAGTTTTGCAAGTGTGGGAGTGTGTTTCTTTCAAACTTAGTATCTTTACATCGTTTGCTTATCTTTACTATTCCAATTGTGTATCTTTACATCGTTTGCGTATCTTTACTATTCCAATTTTGTATCTTTTCATTTCTCGTTTGAGTATCTTTCTGTAAGGCTTTCTGATGCGAATTTCTATTGAATTTGAGAGTTTTGCAAGTGTGGGAGTGTGTTTCTTTAAAACTGAGTATCTTTACATCGTTTGCGTATCTTTCCTATTCCAATTGTGTATGTTTTCAATTCTGGTTTGAGTATCTTTCTGAACGGATTTCTGATGCGAGTTTCTATTGAATTTGAGAGTTTTCCAAGTGTGGGAGTGTGTTTCTTTCAAACTGAGTATCTTTACATCGTCTGCGTATCTTTACTATTCCAATTGAGTATCTTTACATCGTTTGCGTATCTTTACTATTCTAATTGTGTATCTTTTCATTTGTCGTTTGAGTATCTTTCTGTAAGGCTTTTTGATGCGAGTTTCTATTGAATTTGAGAATTTTGCAAGTGTGGGAATGTGTTTCTTTCAAACTGAGTATCTTTACATCGTTTGCGTATCTTTACTATTCCAATTGTGTATGTTTTCAATTCTGGTTGGAGTATCTTTCTGAACGGATTTCTGATGCGAGTTTCTATTGAATTTGAGAGTTTTGCAAGTGTGGGAGTGTGTTTCTTTCAAACTTAGTATCTTTACATCGTTTGCGTATCTTTACTATTCCAATTGTGTATCTTTACATCGTTTGCGTATCTTTACTATTCCAATTGTGTATCTTTTCATTTCTCGTTTGAGTATCTTTCTGTAAGGCTTTCTGATGCGAGTTTCTATTGAATTTGAGAGTTTTGCAAGTGTGGGAGTGTGTTTCTTTCAAACTGAGTATCTTTACATCGTTTGCGTATCTTTCCTATTCCAATTGTGTATGTTTTCAATTCTGGTTGGAGTATCTCTCTGAACGGATTTCTGATGCGAGTTTCTATTGAATTTGAGAGTTTTGCAAGTGTGGGAGTGTGTTTCTTTCAAACTTAGTATCTTTACATCGTTTGCGTATCTTTACTATTCCAATTGTGTATCTTTACATCGTTTGCGTATCTTTAATATTCCAATTGTGTATCTTTTCATTTCTCGTTTGAGTATCTTTCTGTAAGGCTTTCTGATGCGAATTTCTATTGAATTTGAGAGTTTTGCAAGTGTGGGAGTGTGTTTCTTTAAAACTGAGTATCTTTACATCGTTTGCGTATCTTTCCTATTCCAATTGTGTATGTTTTCAATTCTGGTTTGAGTATCTTTCTGAACGGATTTCTGATGCGAGTTTCTATTGAATTTGAGAGTTTTCCAAGTGTGGGAGTGTGTTTCTTTCAAACTGAGTATCTTTACATTGTTTGCGTATCTTTACTATTCCAATTGAGTATCTTTACATCGTTTGCGTATCTTTACTACTCTAATTGTGTATCTTTTCATTTCTCGTTTGAGTATCTTTCTGTAAGGCTTTTTGATGCGAGTTTCTATTGAATTTGAGAATTTTGCAAGTGTGGGAGTGTGTTTCTTTCAAACTGAGTATCTTTACATCGTTTCCGTATCTTTACTATTCCAATTGTGTATCTTTACATCGTTTGCGTATCTTTACTATTCCAATTGTTGATAGGAGCACAAAGTGTGACGTTCTTAATGTGTTTATGCCCTATTCTTACTCTTTGTTACCTCTTATATAGTATATTTTAGTTTCTTTTGTATGAATAAGTGTCTAGGTAGAGCTTATATCAATTATGAATGAATTGATGATGAAATCGTGCTAAGTGTTAAGAATCCTTGTTGAGATATGCTTCCTTGTTCGAGTAGGATTCATCCTTGTGTATTTCTTTGTTTCTAACATACTTATTCTTATTAGGAAATACAAATCCATGTTGGAGAAGGAAAGCAATCCTAGTTCCACAAGGAAAGAGAAGAAAATACACTTAAAAGCCCAATCCATTCAAGAATCAAAATGCTGTCAATATTCGTAGTCCAACTTCGACAGGCTCCCCTGGATAGCTCCGATCGAGTTAGAAGACCTACTTTATATGAAAATAAAGAGGTCCAGTGAACTCGGCGGAATTATCTCAGCCATTGATTTGCTTTTGATCCAAGGGCTATGAGGGAAACTTGGGACCTTGTTTGTCCTGCATATAGAGCACAAATATGATCAGAATCTCCATAAATCCCTGCACCAAAGAATGTCAAAGAAAGCATGCAGCAAATTAAATGAGAAGAGGCAAGAAAGTCAAAGAAGGCATGCAGCAAATTTAATGAGGAGAGCTAAGAAAAATCAAACATGGCTGCAACAATTAAGACTTTTGCTACCTCCCTAATTTAAAGGAAGAAATTTGTGCAAAAGAAATCAGCATTAAAGGAGGAAGAAGATATGCAATTAATGCAAAAGATATGCAATCCTTATAGAAATCAGAATTCTGGCACTGCAGGTCATCCAACTTTGACGAGCTCCCCTGGACAGCTCAGAATGATTGAGAAAGTGCATGATATATGGATGAAAAGCCATGGAAGTCTAGTTGAAATTACCAGTTGGAATCATCTCAATATCTATTTTCTAGAGAAAGTTATGGCCACAACAAGGGACAAAGGTCAGATCTGCCGAATCTAGGAAACCTCAACCAATTTGGTTTCAACTTTGTGGACTTTGTGGCCATCCTCCCTTGGGTTTCTTCCTCTATATATAGCACCTCATTTCCACAGAAAAACATCATCAACCTTGCTCACAAGACTTGCCAAAGCTCTGCCCAAACACTTTCATTCACCAAGCATCATAGAATCCGAATTCACCACCCTTCATCATATTTTCTGTCCAAAGCTTGGGAGCCTAGGATACCATACTCTTGAAGATCTCGTGCTACCTCTGTAAGGAACCTTGGGAGGAGAATTATAAAGTGTAACTCTTTGATCTTCATGTTAAGTTTTCGGGTTTTTATGTTCTTGTTCTTGGATGATTTATGTTTAGGTTTTGTTAAAGATATTTTTATTCTTGTCTATGAGATATTTGTAACTTTTGAATGACATCATGAATTAAGGTTTTCGATTTTTAATTCAATGATTTTAGGTGTTATGCCATGAGTTTATGTTTATTTATTTAAATGATTTTCGGTGTGTTCTTACTTACGTATGTGATTGATACCCGGAAGTTGACGTCGCATGTGTAATAATCCAAAGTTATAAACGATTTTGATACTTGGGAGTTGATTAATTTTTTGTTCTTTGTCACCTTCACCGATTATTGCCTAGGTTCGGTTAGACTTGTGCATTTGAATATGTTTATCTTTTCTATGTGATTTTTGGAATTGCATGATTGTTGGTTAAGTAGGTGACATGCTTAATGAATTCAATATGCGTGGCTTTGAAGTTGCATGGTAGGATAAGTATGTTAGATTTCGAATGAGGTTGGGACTGAGTTCGAATGTGTTAAATTGTCATTGAGTTAGGAACCTTGGGAGGAACTTAACTGCATAACCGATTCTAGGATGTATAATGAACCTTACGGCATGAACTTAATTGAGATTAGATTTCGTTACCTTTGTTCTTATGTTATTTGTTTGGTAATTGCTTATGTGTTGGTTGGTTGATCACATGTATATATTAGTTTAGGATTTATTTTTATGTTTGATCCGAAATATATTCCAAAATCCTTAAACTCTTATGAATTCGTTGTTAAATGTTTGTGATTCTTTACCCTGGTTGGATCCCCGGTTTGTGAACGATACCCTCTTGCTTTATACTACTAACGATGCTTACAGGGTTAATATTGATCTCGAATAATCGAACCGATCAAATGGCGCCGTTGCCGGGGATCCATCTCTTTGGATCTCTAACCATTTAATTTCGAATTCACTGTTCATATTGTAAATTTGTATATTATTTTCTTACTTTGTTCTAACATATAGTAATTTTATCTTAGGTTATTATTGTTTATGATTGAATGAATGATTGTTGTAGGTTGTAAATCGAACGGAATAGGTAAAGTCCCTTTTGTTAATATTAGCCTTAACCCCTTATGTTTTCTTCCAAATGTTTTGCATGAGGTTGAGGGCGGCTTTTATTAACACTTGGAGATTTGTCTAACACCCAAGTTTGTTTCCAGCTGAGTAAGGGGCACACTCTTTCATTACCCTGGTGCATGGGACCAAAATTGGATCTCAGAGAACTATTGACTGACATACATCTCGGTGATGGAGTCGATAGGGGGCTTGCCCTCCGTAGTTCAACAAATGAGTCCTACCATGTTCACTATCTCTGAATTAGCTATCCGGCCTTCTGAAACAACGATTCAAATTTGTGTCTAGGCATCCATACTTAGGCCGCACGTCCACTTTTGTTTACAACTTAGAATCAATCGATGATTTAATTGTTTGAATAACAACTTAAGGATGTTAAAGCATGAAATCTATTGAAAAGTAACTTGTAAAAAAAATTGACATATAATAATTGTAATTGTGTGTACTTTTTAGGTTTATTTAGTTGAGAAATTAAAGCGAACTTAAACATAAGATTTGACAATATGTTGGATTAGTTGTTAAGCTAGTTTTTTTTCCCTTAACATGTGCTTATTATAATTTAATGACTTTTGACATGTGTGTGACTTGTATATACCAATGACTTCCTAATTGTTATTCTCTAACTTTTGCATTGCATCTTCATTATTTATTCTCATTGCATTCATTTTGCATCTCATTCATGTTGCATTTTAAATTCCACGGAATATCATATGGCTAGAGGAACATAATCTCTTAAGGACCTCACGTCCTATGTTATGTTTGGTAAGTTCTCACTTTCACTAATGATTTTAATTGAGATTCTACAGATTTATAGTGAAGTGACCAACAATGAGCTCAAAAATATACTACAAGGTTGGACAACAAAATGGCGGAGGAGAAACCCCATAATGTGTCACCTACAAAATGATTGAAAGGAAAACTCGGTCTAAGCTATTAGACTTTAAACTTAAGAGCTTGTTGGGAGGCAACCCAATTTTGATTCTTTACTCTTTACTTTTTATTTGGTTATTGTTTTTGATATTTTTGATTTGTTTTCTGCATGTGTAGGTTAGTTTTCAAGAAAACGTGAAGAGGAGCAAAACATTTTCGTTCAACAGAATCTGGCAGAAACAGTCCGTAGACTTCGGCAGACTGTATCTCCCAGCTCAAAGAGAGTTTGAATATTTACTTTATATGGAAACAAAGGCAGCAAGGTCGTGTCAGAAATTCAGAACTCGTGCAGTTGCAGTTCGGAAACGGCAAAACATGGAGCACTTCAGGCCTAACTGGGCAGTCGTGCCATATATGGATTGAAAGCTGGTTGTGTTATCTTCAACTTTCATTCAGGTCACTTGTCCATTCCGGCTATTTAAGTCAACGGAATTCAGGTACAAAGAGGTAAAGGTCATTCTAGTTTTTGATTCTATGAACTTGTTTTTCGTGACAAATTTTCAGGGGCATAACTTTCTCCTCATTTGGAGTTAGCGAACGTACTTTATATGCTTGGAAAGCTAGAAACATTAGCTTTCAATTCCCACTGTTGTCTTACTGATCGGAGATTATTTTCATACGTTATGATGCATGGAATGCAAGCTGTTGGACCGCGCCATGGGGGAGCTTTTCTCATCATTTTCTCATTTTTTTTCCCATGTTTTTATTTTTGTATTTGTTTCCTTCCACTATGAGTCTTCCATTGCATTATTTATTTTGACATTCATTGAGGACAATGCATGATTCGAGTGTGGGGGAAGGTTTACATGTTAGAGTCATAAAATCAAAAAAATAATAATTTTTTTGTTTTGTTTTTATTTTGTTTTGAGTCATAGGTATGCCTTTAACTGTCTAGGATGAGTTGATCTTTGAATGATTGGTTGAAAGATGATCACAAGATTGGAAATTGAACTTAATTGCTATTTGATGGTTAATCGATGTGTAGAAATTGTACGAACATGTAGTAGATGAGGATTTTGAATCTTAGGTACAAAATGAGCATGTTCCCTACTTGTTTAAATTCATGTAACCTTTGTGAGTTTCGAGCCATATATGTGCCTTTCTTTGGAGAGTTTAATCTATCGTTTCTTGGTTATATAACCTCATTACATTTATTTTGATCAATTCATATGCCATAGAATTGCAATGAACTAGAGAATGCTAGAACTTACTTTGAGAAACTTTCGAAGCTTTATGTCATAATATACTTTGATTTTGAAAAGGATTGTTGGATCTTTTTAGGAATTCCACCACTTAAACCAAAAAGCCGTATGCCTTATTTGAGCCCTGCTTGGGACACTTTAGTATTAACCCATTTGAGCTTACATTAAACCTTTTCTTTCATCACCAACATGTTAATATCCTTGCTTAGTATAGTTATATCTCTACCTTGTTCTCGAGGCTTGGCAGAGCTAATATTTGATGTTAATATGGAGTGATGATTCGATTCAAGTGTGGGGTTATGCTATGTATTTATTTGTGCCGTATGAAAATGGTGAAAAGAAAAAAATGAAAGATGCCGTGTGAGAAAAAGAAAAGAAAAAGATATATACACGGTTAGAAAAAAAAAAAAAGATAGAAAAAGAAAGAGAAGTAAGAAGTTATGGCATAGCTATGTTTGATGTGAATTTGGAGTTGTGATGTATTTGTTGAAGGCTCAATAATGTTGTACTTTAGCCTTTGTTCGTTTTCACAATGTTTAGAGTGAAGAATGGGTCCAACATGATAAAATTGGCCCTTGTTTTATGGAGTATGGCGACATAAGGTGGATGATTCTTGCTCTGCTAAGTCTTGAGGATGACCTTTGTGATTCCTTTTATCTGAAAAATGATATCCTTACCGAGCCTAAGCCTACATTTTATAAAGATCCGCATGATTCTTAAAATGAGTAGTCCTTGATTGGTGGAGTTTGTTTCATGAGTAAGCATATGGTTTGGGTTCATTTGTGCATATGATTGGTATCTTTCATGAGGTTTTCGAATTCACTATGTGTTCATAACTCTTATGGGTGAAAAGCTTTTAAGCATATCCCTTGTGAGTTGAATTTGAATTTGTCTTGAACATGTTGAGCTTAATATACCTATGTTTCTACCATCTCTTACTTGTTATGCGAGATCTCATGTTTATTAACCATTGAATTCATTCTATCTATTTCGATTAAGTGTTATTCTTGATGCTATGAGTTTGAAGATCTTTGAGACATAATGTTGAAGGCATTATAGTTGAGTCATTAGTTTAGTTGCATTGATTTTTGTTTTATGTTTTTGTTTCCCTTTTCTAGTGTTTGCTAAGGGACTAGCAAAGCTTAAGTGTGGGGTTGTTGATAGGAGCACAAAGTGTGACGTTCTTAATGTGTTTATGCCCTATTCTTACTCTTTGTTACCTCTTATATAGTATATTTTAGTTTCTTTTGTATGAATAAGTGTCTAGGTAGAGCTTATATCAATTATGAATGAATTGATGATGAAATCGTGCTAAGTGTTAAGAATCCTTGTTGAGATATGCTTCCTTGTTCGAGTAGGATTCATCCTTGTGTATTTCTTTGTTTCTAACATACTTATTCTTATTAGGAAATACAAATCCATGTTGGAGAAGGAAAGCAATCCTAGTTCCACAAGGAAAGAGAAGAAAATACACTTAAAAGCCCAATCCATTCAAGAATCAAAATGCTGTCAATATTCGTAGTCCAACTTCGACAGGCTCCCCTGGATAGCTCCGATCGAGTTAGAAGACCTACTTTATATGAAAATAAAGAGGTCCAGTGAACTCGGCGGAATTATCTCAGCCATTGATTTGCTTTTGATCCAAGGGCTATGAGGGAAACTTGGGACCTTGTTTGTCCTGCATATAGAGCACAAATATGATCAGAATCTCCATAAATCCCTGCACCAAAGAATGTCAAAGAAAGCATGCAGCAAATTAAATGAGAAGAGGCAAGAAAGTCAAAGAAGGCATGCAGCAAATTTAATGAGGAGAGCTAAGAAAAATCAAACATGGCTGCAACAATTAAGACTTTTGCTACCTCCCTAATTTAAAGGAAGAAATTTGTGCAAAAGAAATCAGCATTAAAGGAGGAAGAAGATATGCAATTAATGCAAAAGATATGCAATCCTTATAGAAATCAGAATTCTGGCACTGCAGGTCATCCAACTTTGACGAGCTCCCCTGGACAGCTCAGAATGATTGAGAAAGTGCATGATATATGGATGAAAAGCCATGGAAGTCTAGTTGAAATTACCAGTTGGAATCATCTCAATATCTATTTTCTAGAGAAAGTTATGGCCACAACAAGGGACAAAGGTCAGATCTGCCGAATCTAGGAAACCTCAACCAATTTGGTTTCAACTTTGTGGACTTTGTGGCCATCCTCCCTTGGGTTTCTTCCTCTATATATAGCACCTCATTTCCACAGAAAAACATCATCAACCTTGCTCACAAGACTTGCCAAAGCTCTGCCCAAACACTTTCATTCACCAAGCATCATAGAATCCGAATTCACCACCCTTCATCATATTTTCTGTCCAAAGCTTGGGAGCCTAGGATACCATACTCTTGAAGATCTCGTGCTACCTCTGTAAGGAACCTTGGGAGGAGAATTATAAAGTGTAACTCTTTGATCTTCATGTTAAGTTTTCGGGTTTTTATGTTCTTGTTCTTGGATGATTTATGTTTAGGTTTTGTTAAAGATATTTTTATTCTTGTCTATGAGATATTTGTAACTTTTGAATGACATCATGAATTAAGGTTTTCGATTTTTAATTCAATGATTTTAGGTGTTATGCCATGAGTTTATGTTTATTTATTTAAATGATTTTCGGTGTGTTCTTACTTACGTATGTGATTGATACCCGGAAGTTGACGTCGCATGTGTAATAATCCAAAGTTATAAACGATTTTGATACTTGGGAGTTGATTAATTTTTTGTTCTTTGTCACCTTCACCGATTATTGCCTAGGTTCGGTTAGACTTGTGCATTTGAATATGTTTATCTTTTCTATGTGATTTTTGGAATTGCATGATTGTTGGTTAAGTAGGTGACATGCTTAATGAATTCAATATGCGTGGCTTTGAAGTTGCATGGTAGGATAAGTATGTTAGATTTCGAATGAGGTTGGGACTGAGTTCGAATGTGTTAAATTGTCATTGAGTTAGGAACCTTGGGAGGAACTTAACTGCATAACCGATTCTAGGATGTATAATGAACCTTACGGCATGAACTTAATTGAGATTAGATTTCGTTACCTTTGTTCTTATGTTATTTGTTTGGTAATTGCTTATGTGTTGGTTGGTTGATCACATGTATATATTAGTTTAGGATTTATTTTTATGTTTGATCCGAAATATATTCCAAAATCCTTAAACTCTTATGAATTCGTTGTTAAATGTTTGTGATTCTTTACCCTGGTTGGATCCCCGGTTTGTGAACGATACCCTCTTGCTTTATACTACTAACGATGCTTACAGGGTTAATATTGATCTCGAATAATCGAACCGATCAAATGGCGCCGTTGCCGGGGATCCATCTCTTTGGATCTCTAACCATTTAATTTCGAATTCACTGTTCATATTGTAAATTTGTATATTATTTTCTTACTTTGTTCTAACATATAGTAATTTTATCTTAGGTTATTATTGTTTATGATTGAATGAATGATTGTTGTAGGTTGTAAATCGAACGGAATAGGTAAAGTCCCTTTTGTTAATATTAGCCTTAACCCCTTATGTTTTCTTCCAAATGTTTTGCATGAGGTTGAGGGCGGCTTTTATTAACACTTGGAGATTTGTCTAACACCCAAGTTTGTTTCCAGCTGAGTAAGGGGCACACTCTTTCATTACCCTGGTGCATGGGACCAAAATTGGATCTCAGAGAACTATTGACTGACATACATCTCGGTGATGGAGTCGATAGGGGGCTTGCCCTCCGTAGTTCAACAAATGAGTCCTACCATGTTCACTATCTCTGAATTAGCTATCCAGCCTTCTGAAACAACGATTCAAATTTGTGTCTAGGCATCCATACTTAGGCCGCACGTCCACTTTTGTTTACAACTTAGAATCAATCGATGATTTAATTGTTTGAATAACAACTTAAGGATGTTAAAGCATGAAATCTATTGAAAAGTAACTTGTAAAAAAAATTGACATATAATAATTGTAATTGTGTGTACTTTTTAGGTTTATTTAGTTGAGAAATTAAAGCGAACTTAAACATAAGATTTGACAATATGTTGGATTAGTTGTTAAGCTAGTTTTTTTTCCCTTAACATGTGCTTATTATAATTTAATGACTTTTGACATGTGTGTGACTTGTATATACCAATGACTTCCTAATTGTTATTCTCTAACTTTTGCATTGCATCTTCATTATTTATTCTCATTGCATTCATTTTGCATCTCATTCATGTTGCATTTTAAATTCCACGGAATATCATATGGCTAGAGGAACATAATCTCTTAAGGACCTCACGTCCTATGTTATGTTTGGTAAGTTCTCACTTTCACTAATGATTTTAATTGAGATTCTACAGATTTATAGTGAAGTGACCAACAATGAGCTCAAAAATATACTACAAGGTTGGACAACAAAATGGCGGAGGAGAAACCCCATAATGTGTCACCTACAAAATGATTGAAAGGAAAACTCGGTCTAAGCTATTAGACTTTAAACTTAAGAGCTTGTTGGGAGGCAACCCAATTTTGATTCTTTACTCTTTACTTTTTATTTGGTTATTGTTTTTGATATTTTTGATTTGTTTTCTGCATGTGTAGGTTAGTTTTCAAGAAAACGTGAAGAGGAGCAAAACATTTTCGTTCAACAGAATCTGGCAGAAACAGTCCGTAGACTTCGGCAGACTGTATCTCCCAGCTCAAAGAGAGTTTGAATATTTACTTTATATGGAAACAAAGGCAGCAAGGTCGTGTCAGAAATTCAGAACTCGTGCAGTTGCAGTTCGGAAACGGCAAAACATGGAGCACTTCAGGCCTAACTGGGCAGTCGTGCCATATATGGATTGAAAGCTGGTTGTGTTATCTTCAACTTTCATTCAGGTCACTTGTCCATTCCGGCTATTTAAGTCAACGGAATTCAGGTACAAAGAGGTAAAGGTCATTCTAGTTTTTGATTCTATGAACTTGTTTTTCGTGACAAATTTTCAGGGGCATAACTTTCTCCTCATTTGGAGTTAGCGAACGTACTTTATATGCTTGGAAAGCTAGAAACATTAGCTTTCAATTCCCACTGTTGTCTTACTGATCGGAGATTATTTTCATACGTTATGATGCATGGAATGCAAGCTGTTGGACCGCGCCATGGGGGAGCTTTTCTCATCATTTTCTCATTTTTTTTCCCATGTTTTTATTTTTGTATTTGTTTCCTTCCACTATGAGTCTTCCATTGCATTATTTATGTTGACATTCATTGAGGACAATGCATGATTCGAGTGTGGGGGAAGGTTTACATGTTAGAGTCATAAAATCAAAAAAATAATAATTTTTTTGTTTTGTTTTTATTTTGTTTTGAGTCATAGGTATGCCTTTAACTGTCTAGGATGAGTTGATCTTTGAATGATTGGTTGAAAGATGATCACAAGATTGGAAATTGAACTTAATTGCTATTTGATGGTTAATCGATGTGTAGAAATTGTACGAACATGTAGTAGATGAGGATTTTGAATCTTAGGTACAAAATGAGCATGTTCCCTACTTGTTTAAATTCATGTAACCTTTGTGAGTTTCGAGCCATATATGTGCCTTTCTTTGGAGAGTTTAATCTATCGTTTCTTGGTTATATAACCTCATTACATTTATTTTGATCAATTCATATGCCATAGAATTGCAATGAACTAGAGAATGCTAGAACTTACTTTGAGAAACTTTCGAAGCTTTATGTCATAATATACTTTGATTTTGAAAAGGATTGTTGGATCTTTTTAGGAATTCCACCACTTAAACCAAAAAGCCGTATGCCTTATTTGAGCCCTGCTTGGGACACTTTAGTATTAACCCATTTGAGCTTACATTAAACCTTTTCTTTCATCACCAACATGTTAATATCCTTGCTTAGTATAGTTATATCTCTACCTTGTTCTCGAGGCTTGGCAGAGCTAATATTTGATGTTAATATGGAGTGATGATTCGATTCAAGTGTGGGGTTATGCTATGTATTTATTTGTGCCGTATGAAAATGGTGAAAAGAAAAAAATGAAAGATGCCGTGTGAGAAAAAGAAAAGAAAAAGATATATACACGGTTAGAAAAAAAAAAAAAAGATAGAAAAAGAAAGAGAAGTAAGAAGTTATGGCATAGCTATGTTTGATGTGAATTTGGAGTTGTGATGTATTTGTTGAAGGCTCAATAATGTTGTACTTTAGCCTTTGTTCGTTTTCACAATGTTTAGAGTGAAGAATGGGTCCAACATGATAAAATTGGCCCTTGTTTTATGGAGTATGGCGACATAAGGTGGATGATTCTTGCTCTGCTAAGTCTTGAGGATGACCTTTGTGATTCCTTTTATCTGAAAAATGATATCCTTACCGAGCCTAAGCCTACATTTTATAAAGATCCGCATGATTCTTAAAATGAGTAGTCCTTGATTGGTGGAGTTTGTTTCATGAGTAAGCATATGGTTTGGGTTCATTTGTGCATATGATTGGTATCTTTCATGAGGTTTTCGAATTCACTATGTGTTCATAACTCTTATGGGTGAAAAGCTTTTAAGCATATCCCTTGTGAGTTGAATTTGAATTTGTCTTGAACATGTTGAGCTTAATATACCTATGTTTCTACCATCTCTTACTTGTTATGCGAGATCTCATGTTTATTAACCATTGAATTCATTCTATCTATTTCGATTAAGTGTTATTCTTGATGCTATGAGTTTGAAGATCTTTGAGACATAATGTTGAAGGCATTATAGTTGAGTCATTAGTTTAGTTGCATTGATTTTTGTTTTATGTTTTTGTTTCCCTTTTCTAGTGTTTGCTAAGGGACTAGCAAAGCTTAAGTGTGGGGTTGTTGATAGGAGCACAAAGTGTGACGTTCTTAATGTGTTTATGCCCTATTCTTACTCTTTGTTACCTCTTATATAGTATATTTTAGTTTCTTTTGTATGAATAAGTGTCTAGGTAGAGCTTATATCAATTATGAATGAATTGATGATGAAATCGTGCTAAGTGTTAAGAATCCTTGTTGAGATATGCTTCCTTGTTCGAGTAGGATTCATCCTTGTGTATTTCTTTGTTTCTAACATACTTATTCTTATTAGGAAATACAAATCCATGTTGGAGAAGGAAAGCAATCCTAGTTCCACAAGGAAAGAGAAGAAAATACACTTAAAAGCCCAATCCATTCAAGAATCAAAATGCTGTCAATATTCGTAGTCCAACTTCGACAGGCTCCCCTGGATAGCTCCGATCGAGTTAGAAGACCTACTTTATATGAAAATAAAGAGGTCCAGTGAACTCGGCGGAATTATCTCAGCCATTGATTTGCTTTTGATCCAAGGGCTATGAGGGAAACTTGGGACCTTGTTTGTCCTGCATATAGAGCACAAATATGATCAGAATCTCCATAAATCCCTGCACCAAAGAATGTCAAAGAAAGCATGCAGCAAATTAAATGAGAAGAGGCAAGAAAGTCAAAGAAGGCATGCAGCAAATTTAATGAGGAGAGCTAAGAAAAATCAAACATGGCTGCAACAATTAAGACTTTTGCTACCTCCCTAATTTAAAGGAAGAAATTTGTGCAAAAGAAATCAGCATTAAAGGAGGAAGAAGATATGCAATTAATGCAAAAGATATGCAATCCTTATAGAAATCAGAATTCTGGCACTGCAGGTCATCCAACTTTGACGAGCTCCCCTGGACAGCTCAGAATGATTGAGAAAGTGCATGATATATGGATGAAAAGCCATGGAAGTCTAGTTGAAATTACCAGTTGGAATCATCTCAATATCTATTTTCTAGAGAAAGTTATGGCCACAACAAGGGACAAAGGTCAGATCTGCCGAATCTAGGAAACCTCAACCAATTTGGTTTCAACTTTGTGGACTTTGTGGCCATCCTCCCTTGGGTTTCTTCCTCTATATATAGCACCTCATTTCCACAGAAAAACATCATCAACCTTGCTCACAAGACTTGCCAAAGCTCTGCCCAAACACTTTCATTCACCAAGCATCATAGAATCCGAATTCACCACCCTTCATCATATTTTCTGTCCAAAGCTTGGGAGCCTAGGATACCATACTCTTGAAGATCTCGTGCTACCTCTGTAAGGAACCTTGGGAGGAGAATTATAAAGTGTAACTCTTTGATCTTCATGTTAAGTTTTCGGGTTTTTATGTTCTTGTTCTTGGATGATTTATGTTTAGGTTTTGTTAAAGATATTTTTATTCTTGTCTATGAGATATTTGTAACTTTTGAATGACATCATGAATTAAGGTTTTCGATTTTTAATTCAATGATTTTAGGTGTTATGCCATGAGTTTATGTTTATTTATTTAAATGATTTTCGGTGTGTTCTTACTTACGTATGTGATTGATACCCGGAAGTTGACGTCGCATGTGTAATAATCCAAAGTTATAAACGATTTTGATACTTGGGAGTTGATTAATTTTTTGTTCTTTGTCACCTTCACCGATTATTGCCTAGGTTCGGTTAGACTTGTGCATTTGAATATGTTTATCTTTTCTATGTGATTTTTGGAATTGCATGATTGTTGGTTAAGTAGGTGACATGCTTAATGAATTCAATATGCGTGGCTTTGAAGTTGCATGGTAGGATAAGTATGTTAGATTTCGAATGAGGTTGGGACTGAGTTCGAATGTGTTAAATTGTCATTGAGTTAGGAACCTTGGGAGGAACTTAACTGCATAACCGATTCTAGGATGTATAATGAACCTTACGGCATGAACTTAATTGAGATTAGATTTCGTTACCTTTGTTCTTATGTTATTTGTTTGGTAATTGCTTATGTGTTGGTTGGTTGATCACATGTATATATTAGTTTAGGATTTATTTTTATGTTTGATCCGAAATATATTCCAAAATCCTTAAACTCTTATGAATTCGTTGTTAAATGTTTGTGATTCTTTACCCTGGTTGGATCCCCGGTTTGTGAACGATACCCTCTTGCTTTATACTACTAACGATGCTTACAGGGTTAATATTGATCTCGAATAATCGAACCGATCAATTGTGTATCTTTTCATTTCTCGTTTGAGTATCTTTCTGTAAGGCTTTCTGATGCGAGTTTCTATTGAATTTGAGAGTTTTGCAAGTGTGGGAGTGTGTTTCTTTCAAACTGAGTATCTTTACATCGTTTGCGTATCTTTCCTATTCCAATTGTGTATGTTTTCAATTCTGGTTTGAGTATCTTTCTGAACGGATTTCTGATGCGAGTTTCTATTGAATTTGAGAGTTTTGCAAGTGTGGGAGTGTGTTTCTTTCAAACTGAGTATCTTTACATCGTTTGCGTATCTTTACTATTCCAATTGTGTATCTTTATATCGTTTGCGTATCTTTACTATTCCAATTGTGTATCTTTTCATTTCTCGTTTGAGTATCTTTCTGTAAGGCTTTCTGATGCGAGTTTCTATTGAATTTGAGAGTTTTGCAAGTGTGGGAGTGTGTTTCTTTCAAATTGAGTATCTTTACATCGTTTGCGTATCTTTACTATTCCAATTGTGTATCTTTACATCGTTTGCGTATCTTTACTATTCCAATTGTGTATCTTTACATCGTTTGCGTATCTTTACTATTCGAATTGTGTATGTTTTCATTTCTCGTTTGAGTATCTTTCTGTAAGGCTTTCTGATGCGAGTTTCTATTGAATTTGAGTATTTTGCAAGTGTGGGAGCGAGTTTTTTTAAAACTGAGTATCTTTACATCATTTGCGTATCTTTCCTCTTCCAATTGTGTATGTTTTCAATTCTGGTTTGAGTATCTTTCTGAACGGATTTCTGATGCGAGTTTCTATTGAATTCGAGAGTTTTACAAGTGTGGGAGTGTGTTTCTTTCAAACTTAGTATCTTTACATCGTTTGCTTATCTTTACTATTCCAATTGTGTATGTTTTCAATTCTGGTTTGAGTATCTTTCTGAACGGATTTCTGATGCGAGTTTCTATTGAATTTGAGAATTTTGCAAGTGTGGGAGTGTGTTTCTTTCAAACTGAGTATCTTTACATCGTTTGCGTATCTTTACTATTCCAATTGTGTATGTTTTCAATTCTGGTTTGAGTATCTTTCTGAACGGATTTCTGATGCGAGTTTCTATTGAATTTGAGAGTTTTGCAAGTGTGGGAGTGTGTTTCTTTCAAACTTAGTATCTTTACATCGTTTGCGTATCTTTACTATTCCAATTGTGTATCTTTACATCGTTTGCGTATCTTTACTATTCCAATTGTGTATCTTTTCATTTCTCGTTTGAGTATCTTTCTGTAAGGCTTTCTGATGCGAGTTTCTATTGAATTTGAGAGTTTTGCAAGTGTGGGAGTGTGTTTCTTTCAAACTGAGTATCTTTACATCGTTTGCGTATCTTTCCTATTCCAATTGTGTATGTTTTCAATTCTGGTTTGAGTATCTTTCTGAACGGATTTCTGATGCGAGTTTCTATTGAATTTGAGAGTTTTGCAAGTGTGGGAGTGTGTTTCTTTCAAACTGAGTATCTTTACATCGTTTGCGTATCTTTCCTATTCCAATTGTGTATGTTTTCAATTCTGGTTTGAGTATCTTTCTGAACGGATTTCTGATGCGAGTTTCTATTGAATTTGAGAGTTTTCCAAGTGTGGGAGTGTGTTTCTTTCAAACTGAGTATCTTTACATCGTTTGCGTATCTTTACTATTCCAATTGAGTATCTTTACATCGTTTGCGTATCTTTACTATTCTAATTGTGTATCTTTTCATTTCTTGTTTGAGTATCTTTCTGTAAGGCTTTTTGATGCGAGTTTCTATTGAATTTGAGAATTTTGCAAGTGTGGGAGTGTGTTTCTTTCAAACTGAGTATCTTTACATCGTTTGCGTATCTTTACTATTCCAATTGTGTATCTTTACATCGTTTGCGTATCTTTACTATTCCAATTGTGTATCTTTTCATTTCTCGTTTGAGTATCTTTCTGTAAGGCTTTCTGATGCGAGTTTCTATTGAATTTGAGAGTTTTGCAAGTGTGGGAGTGTGTTTCTTTCAAACTGAGTATCTTTACATCGTTTGCGTATCTTTCCTATTCCAATTGTGTATGTTTTCAATTCTGGTTTGAGTATCTTTCTGAACGGATTTCTGATGCGAGTTTCTATTGAATTTGAGAGTTTTGCAAGTGTGGGAGTGTGTTTCTTTCAAACTGAGTATCTTTACATCGTTTGCGTATCATTACTATTCCAATTGTGTATCTTTATATCGTTTGCGTATCTTTACTATTCCAATTGTGTATCTTTTCATTTCTCGTTTGAGTATCTTTCTGTAAGGCTTTCTGATGCGAGTTTCTATTGAATTTGAGAGTTTTGCAAGTGTGGGAGTGTGTTTCTTTCAAACTGAGTATCTTTACATCGTTTGCGTATCTTTCCTATTCCAATTGTGTATGTTTTCAATTCTGGTTTGAGTATCTTTCTGAACGGATTTCTGATGCGAGTTTCTATTGAATTTGAGAGTTTTGCAAGTGTGGGAGTGTGTTTCTTTAAAACTGAGTATCTTTACATCGTTTGCGTATCTTTCCTATTCCAATTGTGTATGTTTTCAATTCTGGTTTGAGTATCTTTCTGAACGGATTTCTGATGCGAGTTTCTATTGAATTTGAGAGTTTTCCAAGTGTGGGAGTGTGTTTCTTTCAAACTGAGTATCTTTACATCGTTTGCGTATCTTTACTATTCCAATTGAGTATCTTTACATCGTTTGCGTATCTTTACTATTCTAATTGTGTATCTTTTCATTTCTTGTTTGAGTATCTTTCTGTAAGGCTTTTTGATGCGAGTTTCTATTGAATTTGAGAATTTTGCAAGTGTGGGAGTGTGTTTCTTTCAAACTGAGTATCTTTACATCGTTTGCGTATCTTTACTATTCCAATTGTGTATCTTTACATCGTTTGCGTATCTTTACTATTCCAATTGTGTATCTTTTCATTTCTCGTTTGAGTATCTTTCTGTAAGGCTTTCTGATGCGAGTTTCTATTGAATTGAGAGTTTTGCAAGTGTGGGAGTGTGTTTCTTTCAAACTGAGTATCTTTACATCGTTTGCGTATCTTTCCTATTCCAATTGTGTATGTTTTCAATTCTGGTTTGAGTATCTTTCTGAACGGATTTCTGATGCGAGTTTCTATTGAATTTGAGAGTTTTGCAAGTGTGGGAGTGTGTTTCTTTCAAACTGAGTATCTTTACATCGTTTGCGTATCTTTACTATTCCAATTGTGTATCTTTATATCGTTTGCGTATCTTTACTATTCCAATTGTGTATCTTTTCATTTCTCGTTTGAGTATCTTTCTGTAAGGCTTTCTGATGCGAGTTTCTATTGAATTTGAGAGTTTTGCAAGTGTGGGAGTGTGTTTCTTTCAAACTGAGTATCTTTACATCGTTTGCGTATCATTACTATTCCAATTGTGTATCTTTACATCGTTTGCGTATCTTTACTATTGTGATTGTGTATCTTTTCATTTCTCGTTTGAGTATCTTTCTGTAAGGCTTTTTGATGCGAGTTTCTATTGAATTTGAGAATTTTGCAAGTGTGGGAGTGTGTTTCTTTCAAACTGAGTATCTTTACATCGTTTGCGTATCATTACTATTCCAATTGTGTATCTTTACATCGTTTGCGTATCTTTACTATTGTAATTGTGTATCTTTTCATTTCTCGTTTGAGTATCTTTCTGTAAGGCTTTTTGATGCGAGTTTCTATTGAATTTGAGAGTTTTGCAAGTGTGGGAGTGTGTTTCTTTCAAACTGAGTATCTTTACATCGTTTGCGTATCTTTACTATTCCAATTGTGTATCTTTATATCGTTTGCGTATCTTTACTATTCCAATTGTGTATCTTTTCATTTCTCGTTTGAGTATCTTTCTGTAAGGCTTTCTGATGCGAGTTTCTATTGAATTTGAGAGTTTTGCAAGTGTGGGAGTGTGTTTCTTTCAAACTGAGTATCTTTACATCGTTTGCGTATCATTACTATTCCAATTGTGTATCTTTACATCGTTTGCGTATCTTTACTATTGTAATTGTGTATCTTTTCATTTCTCGTTTGAGTATCTTTCTGTAAGGCTTTTTGATGCGAGTTTCTATTGAATTTGAGAATTTTGCAAGTGTGGGAGTGTGTTTCTTTCAAACTGAGTATCTTTACATCGTTTGCGTATCATTACTATTCCAATTGTGTATCTTTACATCGTTTGCGTATCTTTACTATTGTAATTGTGTATCTTTTCATTTCTCGTTTGAGTATCTTTCTGTAAGGCTTTCTGATGCGAGTTTCTATTGAATTTGAGAGTTTTGCAAGTGTGGGAGTGTGTTTCTTTCAAACTGAGTATCTTTACATCGTTTGCGTATCTTTCCTATTCCAATTGTGTATGTTTTCAATTCTGGTTTGAGTATCTTTCTGAACGGATTTCTGATGCGAGTTTCTATTGAATTTGAGAGTTTTGCAAGTGTGGGAGTGTGTTTCTTTCAAACTGAGTATCTTTACATCGTTTGCGTATCATTACTATTCCAATTGTGTATCTTTATATCGTTTGCGTATCTTTACTATTCCAATTGTGTATCTTTTCATTTCTCGTTTGAGTATCTTTCTGTAAGGCTTTCTGATGCGAGTTTCTATTGAATTTGAGAGTTTTGCAAGTGTGGGAGTGTGTTTCTTTAAAACTGAGTATCTTTACATCGTTTGCGTATCTTTCCTATTCCAATTGTGTATGTTTTCAATTCTGGTTTGAGTATCTTTCTGAACGGATTTCTGATGCGAGTTTCTATTGAATTTGAGAGTTTTGCAAGTGTGGGAGTGTGTTTCTTTAAAACTGAGTATCTTTACATCGTTTGCGTATCTTTCCTATTCCAATTGTGTATGTTTTCAATTCTGGTTTGAGTATCTTTCTGAACGGATTTCTGATGCGAGTTTCTATTGAATTTGAGAGTTTTCCAAGTGTGGGAGTGTGTTTCTTTCAAACTGAGTATCTTTACATCGTTTGCGTATCTTTACTATTCCAATTGAGTATCTTTACATCGTTTGCGTATCTTTACTATTCTAATTGTGTATCTTTTCATTTCTTGTTTGAGTATCTTTCTGTAAGGCTTTTTGATGCGAGTTTCTATTGAATTTGAGAATTTTGCAAGTGTGGGAGTGTGTTTCTTTCAAACTGAGTATCTTTACATCGTTTGCGTATCTTTACTATTCCAATTGTGTATCTTTACATCGTTTGCGTATCTTTACTATTCCAATTGTGTATCTTTTCATTTCTCGTTTGAGTATCTTTCTGTAAGGCTTTCTGATGCGAGTTTCTATTGAATTTGAGAGTTTTGCAAGTGTGGGAGTGTGTTTCTTTCAAACTGAGTATCTTTACATCGTTTGCGTATCTTTCCTATTCCAATTGTGTATGTTTTCAATTCTGGTTTGAGTATCTTTCTGAACGGATTTCTGATGCGAGTTTCTATTGAATTTGAGAGTTTTGCAAGTGTGGGAGTGTGTTTCTTTCAAACTGAGTATCTTTACATCGTTTGCGTATCTTTACTATTCCAATTGTGTATCTTTATATCGTTTGCGTATCTTTACTATTCCAATTGTGTATCTTTTCATTTCTCGTTTGAGTATCTTTCTGTAAGGCTTTCTGATGCGAGTTTCTATTGAATTTGAGAGTTTTGCAAGTGTGGGAGTGTGTTTCTTTCAAACTGAGTATCTTTACATCGTTTGCGTATCATTACTATTCCAATTGAGTATCTTTACATCGTTTGCGTATCTTTACTATTGTAATTGTGTATCTTTTCATTTCTCGTTTGAGTATCTTTCTGTAAGGCTTTTTGATGCGAGTTTCTATTGAATTTGAGAATTTTGCAAGTGTGGGAGTGTGTTTCTTTCAAACTGAGTATCTTTACATCGTTTGCGTATCTTTACTATTCCAATTGTGTATGTTTTCAATTCTGGTTGGAGTATCTTTCTGAACGGATTTCTGATGCGAGTTTCTATTGAATTTGAGAGTTTTGCAAGTGTGGGAGTGTGTTTCTTTCAAACTTAGTATCTTTACATCGTTTGCGTATCTTTACTATTCCAATTGTGTATCTTTACATCGTTTGCGTATCTTTACTATTCCAATTGTGTATCTTTTCATTTCTCGTTTGAGTATCTTTCTGTAAGGCTTTCTGATGCGAGTTTCTATTGAATTTGAGAGTTTTGCAAGTGTGGGAGTGTGTTTCTTTCAAACTGAGTATCTTTACATCGTTTGCGTATCTTTCCTATTCCAATTGTGTATGTTTTCAATTCTGGTTTGAGTATCTTTCTGAACGGATTTCTGATGCGAGTTTCTATTGAATTTGAGAGTTTTGCAAGTGTGGGAGTGTGTTTCTTTCAAACTGAGTATCTTTACATCGTTTGCGTATCATTACTATTCCAATTGTGTATCTTTATATCGTTTGCGTATCTTTACTATTCCAATTGTGTATCTTTTCATTTCTCGTTTGAGTATCTTTCTGTAAGGCTTTCTGATGCGAGTTTCTATTGAATTTGAGAGTTTTGCAAGTGTGGGAGTGTGTTTCTTTAAAACTGAGTATCTTTACATCGTTTGCGTATCTTTCCTATTCCAATTGTGTATGTTTTCAATTCTGGTTTGAGTATCTTTCTGAACGGATTTCTGATGCGAGTTTCTATTGAATTTGAGAGTTTTGCAAGTGTGGGAGTGTGTTTCTTTAAAACTGAGTATCTTTACATCGTTTGCGTATCTTTCCTATTCCAATTGTGTTTGTTTTCAATTCTGGTTTGAGTATCTTTCTGAACGGATTTCTGATGCGAGTTTCTATTGAATTTGAGAGTTTTCCAAGTGTGGGAGTGTGTTTCTTTCAAACTGAGTATCTTTACATCGTTTGCGTATCTTTACTATTCCAATTGAGTATCTTTACATCGTTTGCGTATCTTTACTATTCCAATTGTGTATCTTTTCATTTCTCGTTTGAGTATCTTTCTGTAAGGCTTTCTGATGCGAGTTTCTATTGAATTTGAGAGTTTTGCAAGTGTGGGAGTGTGTTTCTTTCAAACTGAGTATCTTTACATCGTTTGCGTATCTTTCCTATTCCAATTGTGTATGTTTTCAATTCTGGTTTGAGTATCTTTCTGAACGGATTTCTGATGCGAGTTTCTATTGAATTTGAGAGTTTTGCAAGTGTGGGAGTGTGTTTCTTTCAAACTGAGTATCTTTACATCGTTTGCGTATCTTTACTATTCCAATTGTGTATCTTTATATCGTTTGCGTATCTTTACTATTCCAATTGTGTATCTTTTCATTTCTCGTTTGAGTATCTTTCTGTAAGGCTTTCTGATGCGAGTTTCTATTGGATTTGAGAGTTTTGCAAGTGTGGGAGTGTGTTTCTTTCAAACTGAGTATCTTTACATCGTTTGCGTATCATTACTATTCCAATTGTGTATCTTTACATCGTTTGCGTATCTTTACTATTGTAATTGTGTATCTTTTCATTTCTCGTTTGAGTATCTTTCTGTAAGGCTTTTTGATGCGAGTTTCTATTGAATTTGAGAATTTTGCAAGTGTGGGAGTGTGTTTCTTTCAAACTGAGTATCTTTACATCGTTTGCGTATCTTTACTATTCCAATTGTGTATGTTTTCAATTCTGGTTGGAGTATCTTTCTGAACGGATTTCTGATGCGAGTTTCTATTGAATTTGAGAGTTTTGCAAGTGTGGGAGTGTGTTTCTTTCAAACTTAGTATCTTTACATCGTTTGCGTATCTTTACTATTCCAATTGTGTATCTTTACATCGTTTGCGTATCTTTACTATTCCAATTGTGTATCTTTTCATTTCTCGTTTGAGTATCTTTCTGTAAGGCTTTCTGATGCGAGTTTCTATTGAATTTGAGAGTTTTGCAAGTGTGGGAGTGTGTTTCTTTCAAACTGAGTATCTTTACATCGTTTGCGTATCTTTCCTATTCCAATTGTGTATGTTTTCAATTCTGGTTTGAGTATCTTTCTGAACGGATTTCTGATGCGAGTTTCTATTGAATTTGAGAGTTTTGCAAGTGTGGGAGTGTGTTTCTTTCAAACTGAGTATCTTTACATCGTTTGCGTATCATTACTATTCCAATTGTGTATCTTTATATCGTTTGCGTATCTTTACTATTCCAATTGTGTATCTTTTCATTTCTCGTTTGAGTATCTTTCTGTAAGGCTTTCTGATGCGAGTTTCTATTGAATTTGAGAGTTTTGCAAGTGTGGGAGTGTGTTTCTTTAAAACTGAGTATCTTTACATCGTTTGCGTATCTTTCCTATTCCAATTGTGTATGTTTTCAATTCTGGTTTGAGTATCTTTCTGAACGGATTTCTGATGCGAGTTTCTATTGAATTTGAGAGTTTTGCAAGTGTGGGAGTGTGTTTCTTTAAAACGGAGTATCTTTACATCGTTTGCGTATCTTTCCTATTCCAATTGTGTATGTTTTCAATTCTGGTTTGAGTATCTTTCTGAACGGATTTCTGATGCGAGTTTCTATTGAATTTGAGAGTTTTCCAAGTGTGGGAGTGTGTTTCTTTCAAACTGAGTATCTTTACATCGTTTGCGTATCTTTACTATTCCAATTGAGTATCTTTACATCGTTTGCGTATCTTTACTATTCTAATTGTGTATCTTTTCATTTCTCGTTTGAGTATCTTTCTGTAAGGCTTTTTGATGCGAGTTTCTATTGAATTTGAGAATTTTGCAAGTGTGGGAGTGTGTTTCTTTCAAACTGAGTATCTTTACATCGTTTGCGTATCTTTACTATTCCAATTGTGTATCTTTACATCGTTTGCGTATCTTTACTATTCCAATTGTGTATCTTTTCATTTCTCGTTTGAGTATCTTTCTGTAAGGCTTTCTGATGCGAGTTTCTATTGAATTTGAGAGTTTTGCAAGTGTGGGAGTGTGTTTCTTTCAAACTGAGTATCTTTACATCGTTTGCGTATCTTTCCTATTCCAATTGTGTATGTTTTCAATTCTGGTTTGAGTATCTTTCTGAACGGATTTCTGATGCGAGTTTCTATTGAATTTGAGAGTTTTGCAAGTGTGGGAGTGTGTTTCTTTCAAACTGAGTATCTTTACATCGTTTGCGTATCTTTACTATTCCAATTGTGTATCTTTACATCGTTTGCGTATCTTTACTATTCCAATTGTGTATCTTTTCATTTCTCGTTTGAGTATCTTTCTGTAAGGCTTTCTGATGCGAGTTTCTATTGAATTTGAGAGTTTTGCAAGTGTGGGAGTGTGTTTCTTTCAAACTGAGTATCTTTACATCGTTTGCGTATCATTACTATTCCAATTGTGTATCTTTACATCGTTTGCGTATCTTTACTATTGTAATTGTGTATCTTTTCATTTCTCGTTTGAGTATCTTTCTGTAAGGCTTTTTGATGCGAGTTTCTATTGAATTTGAGAATTTTGCAAGTGTGGGAGTGTGTTTCTTTCAAACTGAGTATCTTTACATCGTTTGCGTATCTTTACTATTCCAATTGTGTATGTTTTCAATTCTGGTTGGAGTATCTTTCTGAACGGATTTCTGATGCGAGTTTCTATTGAATTTGAGAGTTTTGCAAGTGTGGGAGTGTGTTTCTTTCAAACTTAGTATCTTTACATCGTTTGCGTATCTTTACTATTCCAATTGTGTATCTTTACATCGTTTGCGTATCTTTACTATTCCAATTGTGTATCTTTTCATTTCTCGTTTGAGTATCTTTCTGTAAGGCTTTCTGATGCGAGTTTCTATTGAATTTGAGAGTTTTGCAAGTGTGGGAGTGTGTTTCTTTCAAACTGAGTATCTTTACATCGTTTGCGTATCTTTCCTATTCCAATTGTGTATGTTTTCAATTCTGGTTTGAGTATCTTTCTGAACGGATTTCTGATGCGAGTTTCTATTGAATTTGAGAGTTTTGCAAGTGTGGGAGTGTGTTTCTTTCAAACTGAGTATCATTACATCGTTTGCGTATCATTACTATTCCAATTGTGTATCTTTATATCGTTTGCGTATCTTTACTATTCCAATTGTGTATCTTTTCATTTCTCGTTTGAGTATCTTTCTGTAAGGCTTTCTGATGCGAGTTTCTATTGAATTTGAGAGTTTTGCAATTGTGGGAGTGTGTTTCTTTAAAACTGAGTATCTTTACATCGTTTGCGTATCTTTCCTATTCCAATTGTGTATGTTTTCAATTCTGGTTTGAGTATCTTTCTGAACGGATTTCTGATGCGAGTTTCTATTGAATTTGAGAGTTTTGCAAGTGTGGGAGTGTGTTTCTTTAAAACGGAGTATCTTTACATCGTTTGCGTATCTTTCCTATTCCAATTGTGTATGTTTTCAATTCTGGTTTGAGTATCTTTCTGAACGGATTTCTGATGCGAGTTTCTATTGAATTTGAGAGTTTTGCAAGTGTGGGAGTGTGTTTCTTTAAAACGGAGTATCTTTACATCGTTTGCGTATCTTTCCTATTCCAATTGTGTATGTTTTCAATTCTGGTTTGAGTATCTTTCTGAACGGATTTCTGATGTGAGTTTCTATTGAATTTGAGAGTTTTCCAAGTGTGGGAGTGTGTTTCTTTCAAACTGAGTATCTTTACATCGTTTGCGTATCTTTACTATTCCAATTGAGTATCTTTACATCGTTTGCGTATCTTTACTATTGTAATTGTGTATCTTTTCATTTCTCGTTTGAGTATCTTTCTGTAAGGCTTTTTGATGCGAGTTTCTATTGAATTTGAGAATTTTGCAAGTGTGGGAGTGTGTTTCTTTCAAACTGAGTATCTTTACATCGTTTGCGTATCTTTACTATTCCAATTGTGTATGTTTTCAATTCTGGTTGGAGTATCTTTCTGAACGGATTTCTGATGCGAGTTTCTATTGAATTTGAGAGTTTTGCAAGTGTGGGAGTGTGTTTCTTTCAAACTTAGTATCTTTACATCGTTTGCGTATCTTTACTATTCCAATTGTGTATCTTTACATCGTTTGCGTATCTTTACTATTCCAATTGTGTATCTTTTCATTTCTCGTTTTAGTATCTTTCTGTAAGGCTTTCTGATGCGAGTTTATATTGAATTTGAGAGTTTTGCAAGTGTGGGAGTGTGTTTCTTTCAAACTTAGTATCTTTACATCGTTTGCGTATCTTTACTATTCCAATTGTGTATCTTTACATCGTTTGCGTATCTTTACTATTCCAATTGTGTATCTTTTCATTTCTCGTTTTAGTATCTTTCTGTAAGGCTTTCTGATGCGAGTTTCTATTGAATTTGAGAGTTTTGCAAGTGTGGGAGTGTGTTTCTTTCAAACTTAGTATCTTTACATCGTTTGCGTATCTTTACTATTCCAATTGTGTATCTTTACATCGTTTGCGTATCTTTACTATTCCAATTGTGTATCTTTTCATTTCTCGTTTGAGTATCTTTCTGTAAGGCTTTCTGATGCGAGTTTATATTGAATTTGAGTATTTTGCAAGTGTGGGAGCGAGTTTCTTTAAAACTGAGTATCTTTACATCGTTTGCGTATCTTTCCTATTCCAATTGTGTATGTTTTCAATTCTGATTTGAGTATCTTTCTGAACGGATTTCTGATGCGAGTTTCCATTGAATTTGAGAGTTTTGCAAGTGTGGGAGTGTGTTTCTTTCAAACTTATTATCTTTACATCATTTGCGTATCTTTACTATTCCAATTGTGTATTTTTACATCATTTGCGTATCTTTACTATTCCAATTGTGTATCTTTTCATTTCTCGTATGAGTATCTTTCTGTAAAGCTTTCTTATGCGAGTTTCTATTGAATTTGAGTATTTTGCAAGTGTGGGAGCGAGTTTCTTTAAAACTGAGTATCTTTACATCGTTTGCGTATCTTTCCTATTCCAATTGTGTATGTTTTCAATTCTGGTTTGAGTATCTTTCTGAACGTATTTCTGATGCGAGTTTCCATTGAATTTGAGAGTTTTGCAAGTGTGGGAGTGTGTTTCTTTCAAACTTAGTATCTTTACATCGTTTGCGTATCTTTACTATTCCAACTGTGTATGTTTTCAATTCTGGTTTGAGTATCTTTCTGAACGGATTTCTGGTGCGAGTTTCTATTGAATTTGAGAGTTTTGCAAGTGTGGGAGTGTGTTTCTTTCAAACTGAGTATCTTTACATCGTTTGCGTATCTTTACTATTCCAATTGTGTATCTTTTCATTTCTCGTTTGTGTATCTTTCTGTAACGCTTCTGATGCGAGTTTCTATTGTATTTGAGAGTTTTGCAAGTGTGGGAGTGTGTTTCTTTCAAACTTAGTATCTTTACATCGTTTGCGTATCTTTACTATTCCAATTGTGTATCTTTACATCGTTTGCGTATCTTTCCTATTCCAATTGTGTATGTTTTCAATTCTGGTTTGAGTATCTTTCTGAACGGATTTCTGATGCGAGTTTCTATTGAATTTGAGAGTTTTGCAAGTGTGGGAGTGTGTTTCTTTCAAACTGAGTATCTTTACATCGTTTGCGTATCTTTACTATTCCAATTGTGTATCTTTATATCGTTTGCGTATCTTTACTATTCCAATTGTGTATCTTTTCATTTCTCGTTTGAGTATCTTTCTGTAAGGCTTTCTGATGCGAGTTTCTATTGAATTTGAGAGTTTTGCAAGTGTGGGAGTGTGTTTCTTTCAAACTGAGTATCTTTACATCGTTTGCGTATCATTACTATTCCAATTGTGTATCTTTACATCGTTTGCGTATCTTTACTATTGTAATTGTGTATCTTTTCATTTCTCGTTTGAGTATCTTTCTGTAAGGCTTTTTGATGCGAGTTTCTATTGAATTTGAGAATTTTGCAAGTGTGGGAGTGTGTTTCTTTCAAACTGAGTATCTTTACATCGTTTGCGTATCTTTACTATTCCAATTGTGTATGTTTTCAATTCTGGTTGGAGTATCTTTCTGAACGGATTTCTGATGCGAGTTTCTATTGAATTTGAGAGTTTTGCAAGTGTGGGAGTGTGTTTCTTTCAAACTTAGTATCTTTACATCGTTTGCGTATCTTTACTATTCCAATTGTGTATCTTTACATCGTTTGCGTATCTTTACTATTCCAATTGTGTATCTTTTCATTTCTCGTTTGAGTATCTTTCTGTAAGGCTTTCTGATGCGAGTTTCTATTGAATTTGAGAGTTTTGCAAGTGTGGGAGTGTGTTTCTTTCAAACTGAGTATCTTTACATCGTTTGCGTATCTTTCCTATTCCAATTGTGTATGTTTTCAATTCTGGTTTGAGTATCTTTCTGAACGGATTTCTGATGCGAGTTTCTATTGAATTTGAGAGTTTTGCAAGTGTGGGAGTGTGTTTCTTTCAAACTGAGTATCTTTACATCGTTTGCGTATCATTACTATTCCAATTGTGTATCTTTATATCGTTTGCGTATCTTTACTATTCCAATTGTGTATCTTTTCATTTCTCGTTTGAGTATCTTTCTGTAAGGCTTTCTGATGCGAGTTTCTATTGAATTTGAGAATTTTGCAAGTGTGGGAGTGTGTTTCTTTCAAACTGAGTATCTTTACATCGTTTGCGTATCTTTACTATTCCAATTGTGTATGTTTTCAATTCTGGTTGGAGTATCTTTCTGAACGGATTTCTGATGCGAGTTTCTATTGAATTTGAGAGTTTTGCAAGTGTGGGAGTGTGTTTCTTTCAAACTTAGTATCTTTACATCGTTTGCGTATCTTTACTATTCCAATTGTGTATCTTTACATCGTTTGCGTATCTTTACTATTCCAATTGTGTATCTTTTCATTTCTCGTTTGAGTATCTTTCTGTAAGGCTTTCTGATGCGAGTTTCTATTGAATTTGAGAGTTTTGCAAGTGTGGGAGTGTGTTTCTTTCAAACTGAGTATCTTTACATCGTTTGCGTATCTTTCCTATTCCAATTGTGTATGTTTTCAATTCTCGTTTGAGTATCTTTCTGAACGGATTTCTGATGCGAGTTTCTATTGAATTTGAGAGTTTTGCAAGTGTGGGAGTGTGTTTCTTTAAAACTGAGTATCTTTACATCGTTTGCGTATCTTTCCTATTCCAATTGTGTATGTTTTCAATTCTGGTTTGAGTATATTTCTGAACGGATTTCTGATGCGAGTTTCTATTGAATTTGAGAGTTTTGCAAGTGTGGGAGTGTGTTTCTTTAAAACGGAGTATCTTTACATCGTTTGCGTATCTTTCCTATTCCAATTGTGTATGTTTTCAATTCTGGTTTGAGTATCTTTCTGAACGGATTTCTGATGCGAGTTTCTATTGAATTTGAGAGTTTTGCAAGTGTGGGAGTGTGTTTCTTTAAAACGGAGTATCTTTACATCGTTTGCGTATCTTTCCTATTCCAATTGTGTATGTTTTCAATTCTGGTTTGAGTATCTTTCTGAACGGATTTCTGATGCGAGTTTCTATTGAATTTGAGAGTTTTCCAAGTGTGGGAGTGTGTTTCTTTCAAACTGAGTATCTTTACATCGTTTGCGTATCTTTACTATTCCAATTGAGTATCTTTACATCGTTTGCGTATCTTTACTATTGTAATTGTGTATCTTTTCATTTCTCGTTTGAGTATCTTTCTGTAAGGCTTTTTGATGCGAGTTTCTATTGAATTTGAGAATTTTGCAAGTGTGGGAGTGTGTTTCTTTCAAACTGAGTATCTTTACATCGTTTGCGTATCTTTACTATTCCAATTGTGTATGTTTTCAATTCTGGTTGGAGTATCTTTCTGAACGGATTTCTGATGCGAGTTTCTATTGAATTTGAGAGTTTTGCAAGTGTGGGAGTGTGTTTCTTTCAAACTTAGTATCTTTACATCGTTTGCGTATCTTTACTATTCCAATTGTGTATCTTTACATCGTTTGCGTATCTTTACTATTCCAATTGTGTATCTTTTCATTTCTCGTTTTAGTATCTTTCTGTAAGGCTTTCTGATGCGAGTTTCTATTGAATTTGAGAGTTTTGCAAGTGTGGGAGTGTGTTTCTTTCAAACTTAGTATCTTTACATCGTTTGCGTATCTTTACTATTCCAATTGTGTATCTTTACATCGTTTGCGTATCTTTACTATTCCAATTGTGTATCTTTTCATTTCTCGTTTGAGTATCTTTCTGTAAGGCTTTCTGATGCGAGTTTATATTGAATTTGAGTATTTTGCAAGTGTGGGAGCGAGTTTCTTTAAAACTGAGTATCTTTACATCGTTTGCGTATCTTTCCTATTCCAATTGTGTATGTTTTCAATTCTGATTTGAGTATCTTTCTGAACGGATTTCTGATGCGAGTTTCCATTGAATTTGAGAGTTTTGCAAGTGTGGGAGTGTGTTTCTTTCAAACTTAGTATCTTTACATCGTTTGCGTATCTTTACTATTCCAACTGTGTATGTTTTCAATTCTGGTTTGAGTATCTTTCTGAACGGATTTCTGGTGCGAGTTTCTATTGAATTTGAGAGTTTTGCAAGTGTGGGAGTGTGTTTCTTTCAAACTGAGTATCTTTACATCGTTTGCGTATCTTTACTATTCCAATTGTGTATCTTTTCATTTCTCGTTTGTGTATCTTTCTGTAACGCTTCTGATGCGAGTTTCTATTGTATTTGAGAGTTTTGCAAGTGTGGGAGTGTGTTTCTTTCAAACTTAGTATCTTTACATCGTTTGCGTATCTTTACTATTCCAATTGTGTATCTTTACATCGTTTGCGTATCTTTCCTATTCCAATTGTGTATGTTTTCAATTCTGGTTTGAGTATCTTTCTGAACGGATTTCTGATGCGAGTTTCTATTGAATTTGAGAGTTTTGCAAGTGTGGGAGTGTGTTTCTTTCAAACTGAGTATCTTTACATCGTTTGCGTATCTTTACTATTCCAATTGTGTATCTTTATATCGTTTGCGTATCTTTACTATTCCAATTGTGTATCTTTTCATTTCTCGTTTGAGTATCTTTCTGTAAGGCTTTCTGATGCGAGTTTCTATTGAATTTGAGAGTTTTGCAAGTGTGGGAGTGTGTTTCTTTCAAACTGAGTATCTTTACATCGTTTGCGTATCATTACTATTCCAATTGTGTATCTTTACATCGTTTGCGTATCTTTACTATTGTAATTGTGTATCTTTTCATTTCTCGTTTGAGTATCTTTCTGTAAGGCTTTTTGATGCGAGTTTCTATTGAATTTGAGAATTTTGCAAGTGTGGGAGTGTGTTTCTTTCAAACTGAGTATCTTTACATCGTTTGCGTATCTTTACTATTCCAATTGTGTATGTTTTCAATTCTGGTTGGAGTATCTTTCTGAACGGATTTCTGATGCGAGTTTCTATTGAATTTGAGAGTTTTGCAAGTGTGGGAGTGTGTTTCTTTCAAACTTAGTATCTTTACATCGTTTGCGTATCTTTACTATTCCAATTGTGTATCTTTACATCGTTTGCGTATCTTTACTATTCCAATTGTGTATCTTTTCATTTCTCGTTTGAGTATCTTTCTGTAAGGCTTTCTGATGCGAGTTTCTATTGAATTTGAGAGTTTTGCAAGTGTGGGAGTGTGTTTCTTTCAAACTGAGTATCTTTACATCGTTTGCGTATCTTTCCTATTCCAATTGTGTATGTTTTCAATTCTGGTTTGAGTATCTTTCTGAACGGATTTCTGATGCGAGTTTCTATTGAATTTGAGAGTTTTGCAAGTGTGGGAGTGTGTTTCTTTCAAACTGAGTATCTTTACATCGTTTGCGTATCATTACTATTCCAATTGTGTATCTTTATATCGTTTGCGTATCTTTACTATTCCAATTGTGTATCTTTTCATTTCTCGTTTGAGTATCTTTCTGTAAGGCTTTCTGATGCGAGTTTCTATTGAATTTGAGAATTTTGCAAGTGTGGGAGTGTGTTTCTTTCAAACTGAGTATCTTTACATCGTTTGCGTATCTTTACTATTCCAATTGTGTATGTTTTCAATTCTGGTTGGAGTATCTTTCTGAACGGATTTCTGATGCGAGTTTCTATTGAATTTGAGAGTTTTGCAAGTGTGGGAGTGTGTTTCTTTCAAACTTAGTATCTTTACATCGTTTGCGTATCTTTACTATTCCAATTGTGTATCTTTACATCGTTTGCGTATCTTTACTATTCCAATTGTGTATCTTTTCATTTCTCGTTTGAGTATCTTTCTGTAAGGCTTTCTGATGCGAGTTTCTATTGAATTTGAGAGTTTTGCAAGTGTGGGAGTGTGTTTCTTTCAAACTGAGTATCTTTACATCGTTTGCGTATCTTTCCTATTCCAATTGTGTATGTTTTCAATTCTCGTTTGAGTATCTTTCTGAACGGATTTCTGATGCGAGTTTCTATTGAATTTGAGAGTTTTGCAAGTGTGGGAGTGTGTTTCTTTAAAACTGAGTATCTATACATCGTTTGCGTATCTTTCCTATTCCAATTGTGTATGTTTTCAATTCTGGTTTGAGTATATTTCTGAACGGATTTCTGATGCGAGTTTCTATTGAATTTGAGAGTTTTGCAAGTGTGGGAGTGTGTTTCTTTAAAACGGAGTATCTTTACATCGTTTGCGTATCTTTCCTATTCCAATTGTGTATGTTTTCAATTCTGGTTTGAGTATCTTTCTGAACGGATTTCTGATGCGAGTTTCTATTGAATTTGAGAGTTTTGCAAGTGTGGGAGTGTGTTTCTTTAAAACGGAGTATCTTTACATCGTTTGCGTATCTTTCCTATTCCAATTGTGTATGTTTTCAATTCTGGTTTGAGTATCTTTCTGAACGGATTTCTGATGCGAGTTTCTATTGAATTTGAGAGTTTTCCAAGTGTGGGAGTGTGTTTCTTTCAAACTGAGTATCTTTACATCGTTTGCGTATCTTTACTATTCCAATTGAGTATCTTTACATCGTTTGCGTATCTTTACTATTGTAATTGTGTATCTTTTCATTTCTCGTTTGAGTATCTTTCTGTAAGGCTTTTTGATGCGAGTTTCTATTGAATTTGAGAATTTTGCAAGTGTGGGAGTGTGTTTCTTTCAAACTGAGTATCTTTACATCGTTTGCGTATCTTTACTATTCCAATTGTGTATGTTTTCAATTCTGGTTGGAGTATCTTTCTGAACGGATTTCTGATGCGAGTTTCTATTGAATTTGAGAGTTTTGCAAGTGTGGGAGTGTGTTTCTTTCAAACTTAGTATCTTTACATCGTTTGCGTATCTTTACTATTCCAATTGTGTATCTTTACATCGTTTGCGTATCTTTACTATTCCAATTGTGTATCTTTTCATTTCTCGTTTTAGTATCTTTCTGTAAGGCTTTCTGATGCGAGTTTCTATTGAATTTGAGAGTTTTGCAAGTGTGGGAGTGTGTTTCTTTCAAACTGAGTATCTTTACATCGTTTGCGTATCATTACTATTCCAATTGTGTATCTTTATATCGTTTGCGTATCTTTACTATTCCAATTGTGTATCTTTTCATTTCTCGTTTGAGTATCTTTCTGTAAGGCTTTCTGATGCGAGTTTCTATTGAATTTGAGAGTTTTGCAAGTGTGGGAGTGTGTTTCTTTAAAACTGAGTATCTTTACATCGTTTGCGTATCTTTCCTATTCCAATTGTGTATGTTTTCAATTCTGGTTTGAGTATCTTTCTGAACGGATTTCTGATGCGAGTTTCTATTGAATTTGAGAGTTTTGCAAGTGTGGGAGTGTGTTTCTTTAAAACGGAGTATCTTTACATCGTTTGCGTATCTTTCCTATTCCAATTGTGTATGTTTTCAATTCTGGTTTGAGTATCTTTCTGAACGGATTTCTGATGCGAGTTTCTATTGAATTTGAGAGTTTTCCAAGTGTGGGAGTGTGTTTCTTTCAAACTGAGTATCTTTACATCGTTTGCGTATCTTTACTATTCCAATTGAGTATCTTTACATCGTTTGCGTATCTTTACTATTGTAATTGTGTATCTTTTCATTTCTCGTTTGAGTATCTTTCTGTAAGGCTTTTTGATGCGAGTTTCTATTGAATTTGAGAATTTTGCAAGTGTGGGAGTGTGTTTCTTTCAAACTGAGTATCTTTACATCGTTTGCGTATCTTTACTATTCCAATTGTGTATGTTTTCAATTCTGGTTGGAGTATCTTTCTGAACGGATTTCTGATGCGAGTTTCTATTGAATTTGAGAGTTTTGCAAGTGTGGGAGTGTGTTTCTTTCAAACTGAGTATCTTTACATCGTTTGCGTATCTTTACTATTCCAATTGTGTATCTTTACATCGTTTGCGTATCTTTACTATTCCAATTGTGTATCTTTTCATTTCTCGTTTTAGTATCTTTCTGTAAGGCTTTCTGATGCGAGTTTCTATTGAATTTGAGAGTTTTGCAAGTGTGGGAGTGTGTTTCTTTCAAACTGAGTATCTTTACATCGTTTGCGTATCTTTACTATTCCAATTGTGTATCTTTACATCGTTTGCGTATCTTTACTATTCCAATTGTGTATCTTTTCATTTCTCGTTTTAGTATCTTTCTGTAAGGCTTTCTGATGCGAGTTTCTATTGAATTTGAGAGTTTTGCAAGTGTGGGAGTGTGTTTCTTTCAAACTTAGTATCTTTACATCGTTTGCGTATCTTTACTATTCCAATTGTGTATCTTTACATCGTTTGCGTATCTTTACTATTCCAATTGTGTATCTTTTCATTTCTCGTTTGAGTATCTTTCTGTAAGGCTTTCTGATGCGAGTTTATATTGAATTTGAGTATTTTGCAAGTGTGGGAGCGAGTTTCTTTAAAACTGAGTATCTTTACATCGTTTGCGTATCTTTCCTATTCCAATTGTGTATGTTTTCAATTCTGATTTGAGTATCTTTCTGAACGGATTTCTGATGCGAGTTTCCATTGAATTTGAGAGTTTTGCAAGTGTGGGAGTGTGTTTCTTTCAAACTTATTATCTTTACATCATTTGCGTATCTTTACTATTCCAATTGTGTATTTTTACATCATTTGCGTATCTTTACTATTCCAATTGTGTATCTTTTCATTTCTCGTATGAGTATCTTTCTGTAAAGCTTTCTTATGCGAGTTTCTATTGAATTTGAGTATTTTGCAAGTGTGGGAGCGAGTTTCTTTAAAACTGAGTATCTTTACATCGTTTGCGTATCTTTCCTATTCCAATTGTGTATGTTTTCAATTCTGGTTTGAGTATCTTTCTGAACGTATTTCTGATGCGAGTTTCCATTGAATTTGAGAGTTTTGCAAGTGTGGGAGTGTGTTTCTTTCAAACTTAGTATCTTTACATCGTTTGCGTATCTTTACTATTCCAACTGTGTATGTTTTCAATTCTGGTTTGAGTATCTTTCTGAACGGATTTCTGGTGCGAGTTTCTATTGAATTTGAGAGTTTTGCAAGTGTGGGAGTGTGTTTCTTTCAAACTGAGTATCTTTACATCGTTTGCGTATCTTTACTATTCCAATTGTGTATCTTTTCATTTCTCGTTTGTGTATCTTTCTGTAACGCTTCTGATGCGAGTTTCTATTGTATTTGAGAGTTTTGCAAGTGTGGGAGTGTGTTTCTTTCAAACTTAGTATCTTTACATCGTTTGCGTATCTTTACTATTCCAATTGTGTATCTTTACATCGTTTGCGTATCTTTACTATTCCAATTGTGTATCTTTTCATTTCTCGTTTGAGTATCTTTCTGTAAGGCTTTCTGATGCGAGTTTCTATTGAATTTGAGAGTTTTGCAAGTGTGGGAGTGTGTTTCTTTCAAACTGAGTATCTTTACATCGTTTGCGTATCTTTACTATTCAAATTGTGTATCTTTACATCGTTTGCGTATCTTTACTATTCCAATTGTGTATCTTTTCATTTCTCGTTTGAGTATCTTTCTGTAAGGCTTTCTGATGCGAGTTTCTATTGAATTTGAGAGTTTTGCAAGTGTGGGTGTGTGTTTCTTTCAAACTGAGTATCTTTACATCGTTTGCGTATCTTTACTATTCCGATTGTGTATCTTTACATCATTTGCGTATCTTTACTATTCCAATTGTGTATCTTTTCATTTCTCATTTGAGTATCTTTCTGTAAGGCTTTCTGATGCGAGTTTCTATTGAATTTGAGAGTTTTGCAAGTGTGGGTGTGTGTTTCTTTCAAACTGAGTATCTTTACATCGTTTGCGTATCTTTACTATTCCAATTGTGTATCTTTACATCGTTTGCGTATCTTTACTATTCTAATTGTGTATCTTTTCATTTCTCGTTTGAGTATCTTTCTGAAGGCTTTATGATGCGAGTTTCTATTGAATTTGAGGGTTTTGCAAGTGTGGGAGTGTGTTTCTTTCAAACTGAGTATCTTTACATCGTTTGCGTATCTTTACTATTCCAATTGTGTATCTTTACATCGTTTGCGTATCTTTACTATTCCAATTGTGTATGTTTTCATTTCTCGTTTGAGTATCTTTCTGTAAGGCTTTCTGATGCGAGTTTATATTGAATTTGAGTATTTTGCAAGTGTGGGAGCGAGTTTCTTTAACACTGAGTATCTTTACATCGTTTGCGTATCTTTCCTATTCCAATTGTGTATGTTTTCAATTCTGGTTTGAGTATCTTTCTGAAAGGATTTCTGATGCGAGTTTCTATTGAATTTGAGAGTTTTGCAAGTGTGGGAGTGTGTTTCTTTCAAACTTAGTATGTTTACATCATTTGCGTATCTTTACTATTCCAATTGTGTATTTTTACATCATTTGCGTATCTTCACTATTCCAATTGTGTATCTTTTCAATTCTCGTATGAGTATCTTTCTGTAAAGCTTTCTTATGCGAGTTTCTATTGAATTTGAGTATTTTGCAAGTGTGGGAGCGAGTTTCTTTAAAACTGAGTATCTTTACATCGTTTGCGTATCTTTCCTATTCCAATTGTGTATGTTTTCAATTCTGGTTTGAGTATCTTTCTGAACGTATTTCTGATGCGAGTTTCCATTGAATTTGAGAGTTTTGCAAGTGTGGGAGTGTGTTTCTTTCAAACTTAGTATCTTTACATCGTTTGCGTATCTTTACTATTCCAATTGTGTATCTTTTCATTTCTCGTTTGTGTATCTTTCTGTAACGCTTCTGATGCGAGTTTCTATTGTATTTGAGAGTTTTGCAAGTGTGGGAGTGTGTTTCTTTCAAACTTAGTATCTTTACATCGTTTGCGTATCTTTACTATTCCAATTGTGTATCTTTACATCGTTTGCGTATCTTTACTATTCCAATTGTGTATCTTTTCATTTCTCGTTTGAGTATCTTTCTGTAAGGCTTTCTGATGCGAGTTTCTATTGAATTTGAGAGTTTTGCAAGTGTGGGAGTGTGTTTCTTTCAGACTGAGTATCTTTACATCGTTTGCGTATCTTTACTATTCAAATTGTGCATCTTTACATCGTTTGCGTATCTTTACTATTCCAATTGTGTATCTTTTCATTTCTCGTTTGAGTATCTTTCTGTAAGGCTTTCTGATGCGAGTTTCTATTGAATTTGAGAGTTTTGCAAGTGTGGGTGTGTGTTTCTTTCAAACTGAGTATCTTTACATCGTTTGCGTATCTTTACTATTCCAATTGTGTATCTTTACATCGTTTGCGTATCTTTACTATTCTAATTGTGTATCTTTTCATTTCTCGTTTGAGTATCTTTCTGTAAGGCTTTCTGATGCGAGTTTCTATTGAATTTGAGAGTTTTGCAAGTGTGGGAGTGTGTTTCTTTCAAACTGAGTATCTTTTCATCGTTTGCGTATCTTTACTATTCCAATTGTGTATCTTTACATCATTTGCGTATCTTTACTATTCCAATTGTGTATCTTTTCATTTCTCGTTTGAGTATCTTTCTGTAAGGCTTTATGATGCGAGTTTCTATTGAATTTGAGGGTTTTGCAAGTGTGGGAGTGTGTTTCTTTCAAACTGAGTATCTTTACATCGTTTGCGTATCTTTACTATTCCAATTGTGTATCTTTACATCGTTTGCGTATCTTTACTATTCCAATTGTGTATGTTTTCATTTCTCGTTTGAGTATCTTTCTGTAAGTCTTTTTGATGCGAGTTTCTATTGAATTTGAGAGTTTTGCAAGTGTGGGAGTGTGTTTCTTTCAAACTTAGTATCTTTACATCGTTTGCGTATCTTTACTATTCCAATTGTGTATCTTTACATCGTTTGCGTATCTTTACTATTCCAATTGTTTATGTTTTAATTTCTCGTTTGAGTATCTTTCTGTAAGTCTTTTTGATGCGAGTTTCTATTGAATTTGAGAGTTTTGCAAGTGTGGGAGTGTGTTTCTTTCAAACTGAGTATCTTTACATCGTTTGCGTATCTTTACTATTCCAATTGTGTATCTTTACATCGTTTGCGTATCTTTACTATTCCAATTGTGTATCTTTTCATTTCTCGTTTGAGTATCTTTCTGTAAGGCTTTCTGATGCGAGTTTCGATTGAATTTGAGAGTTTTGCAAGTGTGGGTGTGTGTTTCTTTCAAACTGAGTATCTTTACATCGTTTGCGTATCTTTACTATTCCAATTGTGTATCTTTACATCGTTTGCGAATCTTTACTATTCTAATTGTGTATCTTTTCATTTCTCGTTTGAGTATCTTTCCGTAAGGCTTTCTGATGCGAGTTTCTATTGAATTTGAGAGTTTTGCAAGTGTGGGAGTGTGTTTCTTTCAAACTTAGTATCTTTACATCGTTTGCGTATCTTTACTATTCCAATTGTGTATCTTTACATCGTTTGCGTATTTTTACTATTCCAATTGTGTATGTTTTCATTTCTCGTTTGAGTATCTTTCTGTAAGTCTTTTTGATGCGAGTTTCTATTGAATTTGAGAGTTTTGCAAGTGTGGGAGTGTGTTTCTTTCAAACTGAGTATCTTTACATCGTTTGCGTATCTTTACTATTCCAATTGTGTATCTTTACATCGTTTGCGTATCTTTACTATTCAAATTGTGTATCTTTTCATTTCTCGTTTGAGTATCTTTCTGTAAGGCTTTCTGATGCGAGTTTCTATTGAATTTGAGAGTTTTGCAAGTGTGGGTGTGTGTTTCTTTCAAACTGAGTATCTTTACATCGTTTGCGTATCTTTACTATTCCAATTGTGTATCTTTACATCGTTTGCGTATCTTTACTATTCTAATTGTGTATCTTTTCATTTCTCGTTTGAGTATCTTTCTGTAAGGCTTTCTGATGCGAGTTTCTATTGAATTTGAGAGTTTTGCAAGTGTGGGTGTGTGTTTCTTTCAAACTGAGTATCTTTACATCGTTTGCGTATCTTTACTATTCCAATTGTGTATCTTTTCATTTCTCGTTTGTGTATCTTTCTGTAACGCTTCTGATGCGAGTTTCTATTGTATTTGAGAGTTTTGCAAGTGTGGGAGTGTGTTTCTTTCAAACTTAGTATCTTTACATCGTTTGCGTATCTTTACTATTCCAATTATGTATCTTTTCATTTCTCGTTTGAGTATCTTTCTGTAAGGCTTTCTGATGCGAGTTTCTATTGAATTTGAGAGTTTTGCAAGTGTGGGAGTGTGTTTCTTTCAAACTGAGTATCTTTACATCGTTTGCGTATCTTTACTATTCAAATTGTGTATCTTTACATCGTTTGCGTATCTTTACTATTCCAATTGTGTATCTTTTTATTTCTCGTTTGAGTATCTTTCTGTAAGGCTTTCTGATTCGAGTTTCTATTGAATTTGAGAGTTTTGCAAGTGTGGGAGTGTGTTTCTTTCAAACTGAGTATCTTTACATCGTTTGCGTATCTTTACTATTCAAATTGTGTATCTTTACATCGTTTGCGTATCTTTACTATTCCAATTGTGTATCTTTTCATTTCTCGTTTGAGTATCTTTCTGTAAGGCTTTCTGATGTGAGTTTCTATTGAATTTGAGAGTTTTGCAAGTGTGGGTGTGTGTTTCTTTCAAACTGAGTATCTTTACATCGTTTGCGTATCTTTACTATTCCAATTGTGTATCTTTACATCGTTTGCGTATCTTTACTATTCTAATTGTGTATCTTTTCATTTCTCGTTTGAGTATCTTTCTGTAAGGCTTTCTGATGCGAGTTTCTATTGAATTTGAGAGTTTTGCAAGTGTGGGAGTGTGTTTCTTTCAAACTGAGTATCTTTACATCGTTTGCGTATCTTTACTATTCCAATTGTCTATCTTTACATCGTTTGCGTATCTTTACTATTCCAATTGTGTATGTTTTCATTTCTCGTTTGAGTATCTTTCTATAAGGCTTTCTGATGCGAGTTTCTATTGAATTTGAGTATTTTGCAAGTGAGGGAGCGAGTTTCTTTAAAACTGAGTATCTTTACATCGTTTGCGTATCTTTCCTATTCCAATTGTGTATGTTTTCAATTCTGGTTTGAGTATCGTTCTGAACGGATTTCTGATGCGAGTTTCTATTGAATTTGAGAGTTTTGCAAGTGTGGGAGTGTGTTTCTTTCAAACTTAGTATCTTTACATCGTTTGCGTATCTTTACTATTCCAATTGTGTATCTTTACATCATTTGCGTATCTTTACTATTCCAATTGTGTATGTTTTCATTTCTCGTTTGAGTATCTTTCTGTAAGTCTTTTTGATGCGAGTTTCTATTGAATTTGAGAGTTTTGCAAGTGTGGGAGTGTGTTTCTTTCAAACTGAGTATCTTTACATCGTTTGCGTATCTTTACTATTCCAATTGTGTATCTTTACATCGTTTGCGTATCTTTACTATTCAAATTGTGTATCTTTTCATTTCTCGTTTGAGTATCTTTCTGTAAGGCTTTCTGATGCGAGTTTCTATTGAATTTGAGAGTTTTGCAAGTGTGGGTGTGTGTTTCTTTCAAACTGAGTATCTTTACATCGTTTGCGTATCTTTACTATTCCAATTGTGTATCTTTACATCGTTTGCGTATCTTTACTATTCTAATTGTGTATCTTTTCATTTCTCGTTTGAGTATCTTTCTGTAAGGCTTTCTGATGCGAGTTTCTATTGAATTTGAGAGTTTTGCAAGTGTGGGAGTGTGTTTCTTTCAAACTGAGTATCTTTACATCGTTTGCGTATCTTTACTATTCCAATTGTGTATCTTTACATCGTTTGCGTATCTTTACTATTCCAAATGTGTATGTTTTCATTTCTCGTTTGAGTATCTTTCTGTAAGTCTTTTTGATGCGAGTTTCTATTGAATTTGAGAGTTTTGCAAGTGTGGGAGTGTGTTTCTTTCAAACTGAGTATCTTTACATCGTTTGCGTATCTTTACTATTCCAATTGTGTATCTTTTCATTTCTCGTTTGTGTATCTTTCTGTAACGCTTCTGATGCGAGTTTCTATTGTATTTGAGAGTTTTGCAAGTGTGGGAGTGTGTTTCTTTCAAACTTAGTATCTTTACATCGTTTGCGTATCTTTACTATTCCAATTATGTATCTTTTCATTTCTCGTTTGAGTATCTTTCTGTAAGGCTTTCTGATGCGAGTTTCTATTGAATTTGAGAGTTTTGCAAGTGTGGGAGTGTGTTTCTTTCAAACTGAGTATCTTTACATCGTTTGCGTATCTTTACTATTCAAATTGTGTATCTTTACATCGTTTGCGTATCTTTACTATTCCAATTGTGTATCTTTTCATTTCTCGTTTGAGTATCTTTCTGTAAGGCTTTCTGATTCGAGTTTCTATTGAATTTGAGAGTTTTGCAAGTGTGGGAGTGTGTTTCTTTCAAACTGAGTATCTTTACATCGTTTGCGTATCTTTACTATTCCAATTGTGTATCTTTACATCGTTTGCGTATCTTTACTATTCCAATTGTGTATCTTTTCATTTCTCGTTTGAGTATCTTTCTGTAAGGCTTTCGGATGTGAGTTTCTATTGAATTTGAGAGTTTTGCAAGTGTGGGTGTGTGTTTCTTTCAAACTGAGTATCTTTACATCGTTTGCGTATCTTTACTATTCCAATTGTGTATCTTTACATCGTTTGCGTATCTTTACTATTCTAATTGTGTATCTTTTCATTTCTCGTTTGAGTATCTTTCTGTAAGGCTTTCTGATGCGAGTTTCTATTGAATTTGAGAGTTTTGCAAGTGTGGGAGTGTGTTTCTTTCAAACTGAGTATCTTTACATCGTTTGCGTATCTTTACTATTCCAATTGTCTATCTTTACATCGTTTGCGTATCTTTACTATTCCAATTGTGTATGTTTTCATTTCTCGTTTGAGTATCTTTCTATAAGGCTTTCTGATGCGAGTTTCTATTGAATTTGAGTATTTTGCAAGTGAGGGAGCGAGTTTCTTTAAAACTGAGTATCTTTACATCGTTTGCGTATCTTTCCTATTCCAATTGTGTATGTTTTCAATTCTGGTTTGAGTATCGTTCTGAACGGATTTCTGATGCGAGTTTCTATTGAATTTGAGAGTTTTGCAAGTGTGGGAGTGTGTTTCTTTCAAACTTAGTATCTTTACATCGTTTGCGTATCTTTACTATTCCAATTGTGTATCTTTACATCATTTGCGTATCTTTACTATTCCAATTGTGTATCTTTTCATTTCTCGTTTGAGTATCTTTCTGTAAGGCTTTATGATGCGAGTTTCTATTGAATTTGAGGGTTTTGCAAGTGTGGGAGTGTGTTTCTTTCAAACTGAGTATCTTTACATCGTTTGCGTATCTTTACTATTCCAATTGTGTATCTTTACATCGTTTGCGTATCTTTACTATACCAATTGTGTATCTTTTCATTTCTAGTTTGAGTATCTTTCTGTAAGGCTTCTGATGCGAGTTTCTATTGTATTTGAGAGTTTTCCAAGTGTGGGAGTGTGTTTCTTTCAAATTGTTTATCTTTACATCGTTTGCGTATCTTTACTATTCTAATTGCGTATCTTTTGATTTCTCGTTTGAGTATCTTTCTGTAAGGCTTTCTGATGCGAGTTTCTATTGAATTTCAGAGTTTTACAAGTGTGGGAGTGTGTTTCTTTCAAACTGAGTATCTTTACATCGTTTGCGTATCTTTACTATTCCAATTGTGTATCTTTACATCGTTTGCGTATCTTTACTATTCTAATTGTGTATCTTTTCATATCTCGTTTGAGTATCTTTATGTAAGGCTTTATGATGCGAGTTTCTATTAAATTTGAGGGTTTTGCAAGTGTGGGAGTGTGTTTCTTTCAAACTGAGTATCTTTACATCGTTTGCGTATCTTTACTATTCCAATTGTGTATCTTTACATCGTTTGCGTATCTTTCCTATTCCAATTGTGTATGTTTTCAATTCTGGTTTGAGTATCTTTCTGTAAGGCTTTCTGATGCGAGTTTCTATTGAATTTGAGAGTTTTGCAAGTGTGGGTGTGTGTTTCTTTCAAACTGAGTATCTTTACATCGTTTGCGTATCTTTACTATTCCAATTGTGTATCTTTACATCGTTTGCGTATCTTTACTATTCTAATTGTGTATCTTTTCATTTCTCGTTTGAGTATCTTTCTGTAAGGCTTTCTGATGCGAGTTTCTATTGAATTTGAGAGTTTTGCAAGTGTGGGAGTGTGTTTCTTTCAAACTGAGTATCTTTACATCGTTTGCGTATCTTTCCTATTCCAATTGTGTATGTTTTCATTTCTCGTTTGAGTATCTTTCTGTAAGGCTTTATGACGCGAGTTTCTATTGAATTTGAGGGTTTTGCAAGTGTGGGTCTGTGTTTCTTTCAAACTGAGTATCTTTACATCGTTTGCGTATCTTTACTATTCCAATTGTGTATCTTTACATCATTTGCGTATCTTTACTATTCAAATTGTGTATCTTTTCATTTCTCGTTTGAGTATCTTTCTATAAGGCTTTCTGATGCGAGTTTCTATTGAATTTGAGAGTTTTGCAAGTGTGGGTGTGTGTTTCTTTCAAACTGAGTATCTTTACATCGTTTGCGTATCTTTACTATTCCAATTGTGTATCTTTACATCGTTTGCGTATCTTTACTATTCTAATTGTGTATCTTTTCATTTCTCGTTTGAGTATCTTTCTGTAAGGCTTTCTGATGCGAGTTTCTATTGAATTTGAGAGTTTTGCAAGTGTGGGAGTGTGTTTCTTTCAAACTGAGTATCTTTACATCGTTTGCGTATCTTTACTATTCCAATTGTGTATCTTTACATCGATTGCGTATCTTTACTATTCCAATTGTGTATGTTTTCATTTCTCGTTTGAGTATCTTTCTGTAAGTCTTTTTGATGCGAGTTTCTATTGAATTTGAGAGTTTTGCAAGTGTGGGAGTGTGTTTCTTTCAAACTTAGTATCTTTACATCGTTTGCGTATCTTTACTATTCTAATTGTGTATCTTTTCATTTCTCGTTTGAGTATCTTTCTGTAAGGCTTTATGACGCGAGTTTCTATTGAATTTGAGGGTTTTGCAAGTGTGGGTCTGTGTTTCTTTCAAACTGAGTATCTTTACATCGTTTGCGTATCTTTACTATTCCAATTGTGTATCTTTACATCGTTTGCGTATCTTTACTATTCTAATTGTGTATCTTTTCATTTCTCGTTTGAGTATCTTTCTGTAAGGCTTTATGATGCGAGTTTCTATTGAATTTGAGGGTTTTGCAAGTGTGGGAGTGTGTTTCTTTCAAACTGAGTATCTTTACATCGTTTGCGTATCTTTACTATTCCAATTGTGTATGTTTTCATTTCTCGTTTGAGTATCTTTCTGTAAGGCTTTCTGATGCGAGTTTCTATTGAATTTGAGTATTTTGCAAGTGTGGGAGCGAGTTTCTTTAAAACTGAGTATCTTTACATCGTTTGCGTATCTTTCCTATTCCAATTGTGTATGTTTTCAATTCTGGTTTGAGTATCTTTCTGAACGTATTTCTGATGCGAGTTTCCATTGAATTTCAGAGTTTTGCAAGTGTGGGAGTGTGTTTCTTTCAAACTGAGTATCTTTACATCGTTTGCGTATCTTTACTATTCCAATTGTGTATCTTTACATCGTTTGCGTATCTTTACTATACCAATTGTGTATCTTTTCATTTATCGTTTGAGTATCTTTCTGTAAGGCTTCTGATGCGAGTTTCTATTGTATTTGAGAGTTTTCCAAGTGTGGGAGTGTGTTTCTTTCAAATTGTGTATCTTTACATCATTTGCGTATCTTTACTATTCCAATTGTGTATCTTTTCATTTCTCGTTTGAGTATCTTTCTGTAAGGCTTTCTGATGCGAGTTTCTATTGAATTTGAGAGTTTTGCAAGTGTGGCTGTGTGTTTCTTTCAAACTGAGTATCTTTACATCGTTTGCGTATCTTTACTATTCCAATTGTGTATCTTTACATCGTTTGCGTATCTTTACTATTCTAATTGTGTATCTTTTCATTTCTCGTTTGAGTATCTTTCTGTAAGGCTTTATGATGCGAGTTTCTATTGAATTTGAGGGTTTTGCAAGTGTGGGAGTGTGTTTCTTTCAAACTGAGTATCTTTACATCGTTTGCGTATCTTTACTATTCCAATTGTGTATCTTTACATCGTTTGCGTATCTTTCCTATTCCAATTGTGTATGTTTTCAATTCTGGTTTAAGTATCTTTCTGAACGGATTTCTGATGCGAGTTTCTATTGAATTTGAGAGTTTTGCAAGTGTGGGTGTGTGTTTCTTTCAAACTGAGTATCTTTACATCGTTTGCGTATCTTTACTATTCCAATTGTGTATCTTTACATCGTTTGCGTATCTTTACTATTCTAATTGTGTATCTTTTCATTTCTCGTTTGAGTATCTTTCTGTAAGGCTTTATGATGCGAGTTTCTATTGAATTTGAGGGTTTTGCAAGTGTGGGAGTGTGTTTCTTTCAAACTGAGTATCTTTACATCGTTTGCGTATCTTTACTATTCCAATTGTGTATGTTTTCATTTCTCGTTTGAGTATCTTTCTGTAAGGCTTTCTGATGCGAGTTTCTATTGAATTTGAGTATTTTGCAAGTGTGGGAGCGAGTTTCTTTAAAACTGAGTATCTTTACATCGTTTGCGTATCTTTCCTATTCCAATTGTGTATGTTTTCAATTCTGGTTTGAGTATCTTTCTGAACGTATTTCTGATGCGAGTTTCCATTGAATTTCAGAGTTTTGCAAGTGTGGGAGTGTGTTTCTTTCAAACTGAGTATCTTTACATCGTTTGCGTATCTTTACTATTCCAATTGTGTATCTTTACATCGTTTGCGTATCTTTACTATACCAATTGTGTATCTTTTCATTTATCGTTTGAGTATCTTTCTGTAAGGCTTCTGATGCGAGTTTCTATTGTATTTGAGAGTTTTCCAAGTGTGGGAGTGTGTTTCTTTCAAATTGTGTATCTTTACATCATTTGCGTATCTTTACTATTCCAATTGTGTATCTTTTCATTTCTCGTTTGAGTATCTTTCTGTAAGGCTTTCTGATGCGAGTTTTTATTGAATTTGAGAGTTTTGCAAGTGTGGCTGTGTGTTTCTTTCAAACTGAGTATCTTTACATCGTTTGCGTATCTTTACTATTCCAATTGTGTATCTTTACATCGTTTGCGTATCTTTACTATTCTAATTGTGTATCTTTTCATTTCTCGTTTGAGTATCTTTCTGTAAGGCTTTATGATGCGAGTTTCTATTGAATTTGAGGGTTTTGCAAGTGTGGGAGTGTGTTTCTTTCAAACTGAGTATCTTTACATCGTTTGCGTATCTTTACTATTCCAATTGTGTATCTTTACATCGTTTGCGTATCTTTCCTATTCCAATTGTGTATGTTTTCAATTCTGGTTTGAGTATCTTTCTGAACGGATTTCTGATGCGAGTTTCTATTGAATTTGAGAGTTTTGCAAGTGTGGGTGTGTGTTTCTTTCAAACTGAGTATCTTTACATCGTTTGCGTATCTTTACTATTCCAATTGTGTATCTTTACATCGTTTGCGTATCTTTACTATTCTAATTGTGTATCTTTTCATTTCTCGTTTGAGTATCTTTCTGTAAGGCTTTATGATGCGAGTTTCTATTGAATTTGAGGGTTTTGCAAGTGTGGGAGTGTGTTTCTTTCAAACTGAGTATCTTTACATCGTTTGCGTATCTTTACTATTCCAATTGTGTATGTTTTCAATTCTGGTTTGAGTATCTTTCTGAACGTATTTCTGATGCGAGTTTCCATTGAATTTCAGAGTTTTGCAAGTGTGGAAGTGTGTTTCTTTCAAACTTAGTATCTTTACATCGTTTGCGTATCTTTACTATTCCAATTGTGTATCTTTACATCGTTTGTGTATCTTTACATCATTTGCGTATCTTTACTATTCCAATGGTGTATCTTTTCGTTTCTCGTTTGAGTATCTTTCTGTAAGGCTTTCTGATGCGAGTTTCTATTGAATTTGAGAGTTTTGCAAGTGTGGGTGTGTGTTTCTTTCAAACTTAGTATCTTTACAACGTTTGCGTATCTTTACTATTCCAATTGTGTACCTTTACATCGTTTGCGTATCTTTACTATTCCAATTGTGTATCTTTTCATTTCTCGTTTGAGTATCTTTCTGTAAGGCTTATGATGCGAGTTTATATTGTATTTGAGAGTTTTGCAAGTGTGGGAGTGTGTTTCTTTCAAACTGAGTATCTTTACAACGTTTGCGTATCTTTACTATTCCAATTGTGTATCTTTACATCGTTTGCGTATCTTTACTATACCAATTGTGTATCTTTTCATTTCTCGTTTGAGTATCTTTCTGTAAGGCTTCTGATGCGAGTTTCTATTGTATTTGAGAGTTTTCCAAGTGTGGGAGTGTGTTTCTTTCAAATTGTGTATCTTTACATCATTTGCGTATCTTTACTATTCCAATTGTGTATCTTTTCATTTCTCGTTTGAGTATCTTTCTGTAAGGCTTTCTGATGCGAGTTTCTATTGAATTTGAGAGTTTTGCAAGTGTGGCTGTGTGTTTCTTTCAAACTGAGTATCTTTACATCGTTTGCGTATCTTTACTATTCCAATTGTGTATCTTTACATCGTTTGCGTATCTTTACTATTCTAATTGTGTATCTTTTCATTTCTCGTTTGAGTATCTTTCTGTAAGGCTTTATGATGCGAGTTTCTATTGAATTTGAGGGTTTTGCAAGTGTGGGAGTGTGTTTCTTTCAAACTGAGTATCTTTACATCGTTTGCGTATCTTTATTATTCCAATTGTGTATCTTTACATTGTTTGCGTATCTTTCCTATTCCAATTGTGTATGTTTTCAATTCTGGTTTGAGTATCTTTCTGAACGGATTTCTGATGCGAGTTTCTATTGAATTTGAGAGTTTTGCAAGTGTGGGTGTGTGTTTCTTTCAAACTGAGTATCTTTACATCGTTTGCGTATCTTTACTATTCCAATTGTGTATCTTTACATCGTTTGCGTATCTTTACTATTCTAATTGTGTATCTTTTCATTTCTCGTTTGAGTATCTTTCTGTAAGGCTTTATGATGCGAGTTTCTATTGAATTTGAGGGTTTTGCAAGTGTGGGAGTGTGTTTCTTTCAAACTGAGTATCTTTACATCGTTTGCGTATCTTTACTATTCCAATTGTGTATCTTTACATCGTTTGCGTATCTTTACTATTCCAATTGTGTATGTTTTCATTTCTCGTTTGAGTATCTTTCTGTAAGGCTTTCTGATGCGAGTTTCTATTGAATTTGAGTATTTTGCAAGTGTGGGAGCGAGTTTCTTTAAAACTGAGTATCTTTACATCGTTTGCGTATCTTTCCTATTCCAATTGTCTATGTTTTCATTTCTCGTTTGAGTATCTTTCTGTAAGTCTTTTTTATGCGAGTTTCTATTGAATTTGAGAGTTTTGCAAGTGTGGGAGTTTATTTCTTTCAAACTTAGTATCTTTACATCGTTTGCGTATCTTTACTATTCCAATTGTGTATCTTTACATCATTTGCGTATCTTTACTATTCCAATTGTGTATCTTTTCATTTCTCGTTTGAGTATCTTTCTGTAAGGCTTTATGATGCGAGTTTCTATTGAATTTGAGGGTTTTGCAAGTGTGGGAGTGTGTTTCTTTCAAACTGAGTATCTTTACATCGTTTGCGTATCTTTACTATTCAAATTGTGTATCTTTACATCGTTTGCGTATCTTTACTATTCCAATTGTGTATGTTTTCATTTCTCGTTTGAGTATCTTTCTGTAAGTCTTTTTGATGCGAGTTTCTATTGAATTTGAGAGTTTTGCAAGTGTGGGAGTGTGTTTCTTTCAAACTTAGTATCTTTACATCGTTTGCGTATCTTTACTATTCCAATTGTGTATCTTTTCATTTCTCGTTTGAGTATCTTTCTGTAAGGCTTTCTGATGGGAGTTTCTATTGAATTTGAGAGTTTTGCAAGTGTGGGAGTGTGTTTCTTTCAAACTGAGTATCTTTACATCGTTTGCGTATCTTTACTATTCCAATTGTCTATCTTTACATCGTTTGCGTATCTTTACTATTCCAATTGTGTATGTTTTCATTTCTCGTTTGAGTATCTTTCTGTAAGGCTTTCTGATGCGAGGTTCTATTGAATTTGAGTATTTTGCAAGTGAGGGAGCGAGTTTCTTTAAAACTGAGTATCTTTACATCGTTTGCGTATCTTTCCAATTCCAATTGTGTATGTTTTCAATTCTGGTTTGAGTATCTTTCTAAACGGATTTCTGATGCGAGTTTCTATTGAATTTTAGAGTTTTGCAAGTGTGGGAGTGTGTTTCTTTCAAACTTAGTATCTTTACATCGTTTGCGTATCTTTACTATTCCAATTGCGTATCTTTACATCGTTTGTGTATCTTTACATCGTTTGCGTATCTTTACTATTCTAATTGTGTATCTTTTCATTTCTCGTTTGAGTATCTTTCTGTAAGGCTTTATGACGCGAGTTTCTATTGAATTTGAGGGTTTTGCAAGTGTGGGTCTGTGTTTCTTTCAAACTGAGTATCTTTACATCGTTTGCGTATCTTTACTATTCCAATTGTGTATCTTTACATCGTTTGCGTATCTTTACTATTCTAATTGTGTATCTTTTCATTTCTCGTTTGAGTATCTTTCTGTAAGGCTTTATGATGCGAGTTTCTATTGAATTTGAGGGTTTTGCAAGTGTGGGAGTGTGTTTCTTTCAAACTGAGTATCTTTACATCGTTTGCGTATCTTTACTATTCTAATTGTGTGTCTTTTCATTTCTCGTTTGAGTATCTTTCTGTAACGCTTTATGATGCGAGTTTCTATTGTATTTGAGAGTTTTCCAAGTGTGGGAGTGTGTTTCTTTCAAACTGAGTATCTTTACATCGTTTGCGTATCTTTACTATTCTAATTGTGTATCTTTTCATTTCTCGTTTGAGTATCTTTCTGTAACGCTTCTGATGCGAGTTTCTATTGTATTTGAGAGTTTTGCAAGTGTGGGAGTGTGTTTCTTTCAAACTCAGTATCTTTACATCGTTTGCGTATCTTTACTATTCCAATTGTTTATCTTTACATCGTTTGCGTATCTTTACTATTCCAATTGTGTATCTTTTCATTTCTCGTTTGAGTATCTTTCTGTAAGGCTTCTGATGCGAGTTTCTATTGAATTTGAGAGTTTTGCAAGTGTGGGAGTGTGTTTCTTTCAAACTCAGTATCTTTACATTGTTTGCGTATCTTTACTATTCCAATTGTGTATCTTTACATCGTTTGCGTATCTGTACTATTCCAATTGTGTATCTTTTCATTTCTCGTTTCAGTATCTTTCTGTAAGGCTTCTGATGCGAGTTTCTATTGTATTTGAGAGTTTTGCAAGTGTGGGAGTGTGTTTCTTTCAAACTGAGTATCTTTACATCGTTTGCGTATCTTTATATTCCAATTGTGTATCTTTACATCGTTTGCGTATCTTTACTATTCCAATTGTGTATCTTTTCATTTCTCGTTTGAGTATCTTTCTGTAAGGCTTCTGATGCGAGTTTCTATTGTATTTGAGAGTTTTCCAAGTGTGGGAGTGTGTTTCTTTCAAACTGAGTATCTTTACATCGTTTGCGTATCTTTACTATTCTAATTGTGTATCTTTTCATTTCTCGTTTGAGTATCTTTCTGTAAGGCTATCGGATGCGAGTTTCTATTGTATTTGAGAGTTTTCCAAGTGTGGGAGTGTGTTTCTTTCAAACTGAGTATCTTTACATCGTTTGCGTATCTTTACTATTCTAATTGTGTATCTTTTCATTTCTCGTTTGAGTATCTTTCTGTAAGGCTTCTGATGCGAGTTTCTATTGTATTTGAGAGTTTTGCAAGTGTCGGAGTGTGTTTCATTCAAACTGAGTATCTTTACATCGTTTGCGTATCTTTACTATTACAATTGTGTATCTTTACATCGTTTGCGTATCTTTACTATTCCAATTGTGTATCTTTTCATTTCTCGTTTGAGTATCTTTCTGTAAGGCTTCTGATGCGAGTTTCTATTGAATTTGAGAGTTTTGCAAGTGTGGGAGTGTGTTTCTTTCAAACTGAGTATCTTTACATCGTTTGCGTATCTTTACTATTCCAATTGTGTATCTTTACATCGTTTGCGTATCTTTACTATTCCAATTGTGTATCTTTACATCGTTTGCGTATCTTTACTATTCCAATTGTGTATCTTTTCATTTCTCGTTTGAGTATCTTTCTGTAAGGCTTTCGGATGCGAGTTTCTATTGAATTTGAGAGTTTTGCAAGTGTGGGAGTGTTTTTCTTTCAAACTGAGTATCTTTACATCGTTTGCGTATCTTTACTATTCCAATTGTGTATCTTTACATCGTTTGCGTATCTTTACTATTCCAATTGTGTATCTTTTCTTTTCTCGTTTGAGTATCTTTCTGTAACGCTTCTGATGCGAGTTTCTATTGTATTTGAGAGTTTTGCAAGTGTGGGAGTGTGTTTCTCTCAAACTCAGTATCTTTACATCGTTTGCGTATCTTTACTATTCCAATTGTGTATCTTTTCATTTCTCGTTTGAATATCTTTATGTAAGGCTTCTGATGCGAGTTTCTATTGAATTTGAGAGTTTTGCAAGTGTGGGAGTGTGTTTCTTTCAAACTCAGTATCTTTGCATCGTTTGCGTATCTTTACTATTCCAATTGTGTATCTTTACATCGTTTGCGTATCTTTACTATTCCAATTGTGTATCTTTTCATTTCTCGTTTGAGTATCTTTCTGTAAGGCTTTCGGATGCGAGTTTCTATTGAATTTGAGAGTTTTGCAAGTGTGGGAGTGTGTTTCTTTCAAACTGAGTATCTTTACATCGTTTGCGTATCTTTACTATTCCAATTGTGTATCTTTTCATTTCTCGTTTCAGTATCTTTCTGTAAGGCTTCTGATGCGAGTTTCTATTGTATTTGAGAGTTTTGCAAGTGTGGGAGTGTGTTTCTTTCAAACTGAGTATCTTTACATCGTTTGCGTATCTTTACTATTCCAATTGTGTATCTTTTCATTTCTCGTTTGAGTATCTTTCTGTAAGGCTTCTGATGCGAGTTTCTATTGTATTTGAGAGTTTTGCAAGTGTGGGAGTGTGTTTCTTTCAAACTGAGTATCTTTACATCGTTTGCGTATCTTTACTATTCTAATTGTGTATCTTTTCATTTCTCGTTTGAGTATCTTTCTATAAGGCTTTCGGATGCGAGTTTCTTTTGAATTTGAGAGTTTTGCAAGTGTGGGAGTGTGTTTCTTTCAAACTGAGTATCTTTACATCGTTTGCGTATCTTTACTATTCCAATTGTGTATCTTTACATCGTTTGCGTATCTTCACTATTCCAATTGTGTATCTTTTCATTTCTCGTTTGAGTATCTTTCTGTAAGGCTTCTGATGCGAGTTTCTATTGTATTTGAGAGTTTTGCAAGTGTGGGAGTGTGTTTCTTTCAAACTGAGTATCTTTACATCGTTTGCTTATATTTACTATTCCAATTGTGTATCTTTACATCGTTTGCGTATCTTTACTATTCCAATTGTGTATCTTTACATCGTTTGTGTATCTTTACCATTCCAATTGTGTATCTTTTCATTTCTCGTTTGCGTATCTTTACTATTCCAATTGTGTATCTTTACATCGTTTGCGTATCTTCACTATTCCAATTGTGTATCTTTTCATTTCTCGTTTGAGTATCTTTCTGTAAGGCTTCTGATGCGAGTTTCTATTGAATTTGAGAGTTTTGCAAGTGTGGGAGTGTGTTTCTTTCAAACTGAGTATCTTTACATCGTTTGCGTATCTTTACTATTCCAATTGTGTATCTTTACATCGTTTGCGTATCTTCACTATTCCAATTGTGTATCTTTTCATTTCTCGTTTGAGTATCTTTCTATAAGGCTTCTGATGCGAGTTTCTATTGTATTTGAGAGTTTTGCAAGTGTGGGAGTGTGTTTCTTTCAAACTGAGTATCTTTACATCGTTTGCGTATCTTTACTATTCCAATTGTGTATCTTTCAATCGTTTGCGTATCTTCACTATTCCAATTGTGTATCTTTTCGTTTCTCGTTTGAGTATCTTTCTGTAAGGCTTCTGATGCGAGTTTCTATTGTATTTGAGAGTTTTGCAAGTGTGGGAGTGTGTTTCTTTCAAACTGAGTATCTTTACATCGTTTGCGTATCTTTACTATTCCAATTGTGTATCTTTACATCGTTTGCGTATCTGTACTATTCCAATTGTGTATCTTTTTCATTTCTCATTTGAGTATTTTTCTGTAACGCATCTGATGCGAGTTTCTATTGTATTTGAGAGTTTTGCAAGTGTGGGAGTGTGTTTCTTTCAAACTGAGTATCTTTACATCGTTTGCGTATATTTACTATTCCAATTGTGTATCTTTACATCGTTTGCGTATCTTTACTATTCCAATTGTGTATCTTTACATCGTTTGTGTATCTTTACCATTCCAATTGTGTATCTTTTCATTTCTCGTTTGAGTATCTTTCTGTATGGCTTCTGATGCGAGTTTCTATTGTATTTGAGAGATTTGCAAGTGTGGGAGTGTGTTTCTTTCAAACTGAGTATCTTTACATCGTTTGCGTATCTTTACGATTCCAATTGTGTATCTTTTCATTTCGCGTTTGAGTATCTTTTTGTAAGGCTTTCTGATGCGAGTTTCTATTGAATTTGAGAGTTTTGCAAGTGTGGGAGTGTGTTTCTTTCAAACTGAGTATCTTTACATCGTTTGCGTATCTTTACTATTCCAATTGTGTATCTTTACATCGTTTGCGTATCTTTACCATTCCAATTGTGTATCTTTTCATTTCTCGTTTGAGTATCTTTCTGTAAGGCTTCTGATGCGAGTTTCTATTGTATTTGAGGGTGTTGCAAGTGTGGGAGTGTGTTTCTTTCAAACTGAGTATCTTTACATCGTTTGCGTATCTTTACTATTCCAATTGTGTATCTTTACATCGTTTGCGTATCTTTACTATTCCAATTGTGTATCTTTACATCGTTTGCGTATCTTTACCATTCCAATTGTGTATCTTTTCATTTCTCGTTTGAGTATCTTTCTGTAAGGCTTCTGATGCAAGTTTCTATTGTATTTGAGAGTTTTCCAAGTGTGGGAGTGTGTTTCTTTCAAACTGAGTATCTTTACATCGTTTGCGTATCTTTATGATTCCAATTGTGTATCTTTTCATTTCTCGTTTGAGTATCTTTTTGTAAGGCTTTCTGATGCGAGTTTCTATTGAATTTGAGAGTTTTGCAAGTGTGGGAGTCTGTTTCTTTCAAACTGAGTATCTTTACATCGTTTGCGTATCTTTACTATTCCAATTGTGTATCTTTTCATTTCTCGTTTGAGTATCTTTCTGTAAGGCTTCTGATGCGAGTTTCTATTGAATTTGAGAGTTTTGCAAGTGTGGGAGTGTGTTTCTTTCAAACTGAGTATCTTTACATCGTTTTCGTATCTTTACTATTACAATTGTGTATCTTTACATCGTTTGCGTATCTTTACTATTCCAATTGTGTATCTTTTCATTTCTCGTTTGAGTATCTTTCTGTAAGGCTTCTGATGCGAGTTTCTATTGTATTTGAGAGTTTTCCAAGTGTGGGAGTGTTATTCTTTCAAACTGAGTATCTTTACATCGTTTGCGTATCTTTACTATTCTAATTGTGTATCTTTTCATTTCTCGTTTGAGTATCTTTCTGTAAGGCTTTCGGATGCGAGTTTCTATTGTATTTGAGAGTTTTCCAAGTGTGGGAGTGTGTTTCTTTCAAACTGAGTATCTTTACATCGTTTGCGTATCTTTACTATTCCAATTGTGTATCTTTACATCGTTTGCGTATCTTTACTATTCCAATTGTGTATCTTTTCATTTCTCGTTTGAGTATCTTTCTGTAAGGCTTCTGATGCGAGTTTCTATTGTATTTGAGAGTTTTGCAAGTGTGGGAGTGTGTTTCTTTCAAACTTAGTATCTTTACATCGTTTGCGTATCTTTACTATTCCAATTGTGTATCTTTACATCGTTTGCGTATCTTCACTATTCCAATTGTGTATCTTTTCATTTCTCGTTTGAGTATCTTTCTGTAAGGCTTCTGATGCGAGTTTCTATTGTATTTGAGAATTTTGCAAGTGTGGGAGTGTGTTTCTTTCAAACTGAGTATCTTTACATCGTTTGCGTATCTTTACTATTCCAATTGTGTATCTTTACATCGTTTGCGTATCTTTACTATTCCAATTGTGTATCTTTACATCGTTTGTGTATCTTTACCATTCCAATTGTGTATCTTTTCATTTCTCGTTTGCGTATCTTTACTATTCCAATTGTGTATCTTTACATCGTTTGCGTATCTTCACTATTCCAATTGTGTATCTTTTCATTTCTCGTTTGAGTATCTTTCTGTAAGGCTTCTGATGCGAGTTTCTATTGAATTTGAGAGTTTTGCAAGTGTGGGAGTGTGTTTCTTTCAAACTGAGTATCTTTACATCGTTTGCGTATCTTTACTATTCCAATTGTGTATCTTTACATCGTTTGCGTATCTTCACTATTCCAATTGTGTATCTTTTCATTTCTCGTTTGAGTATCTTTCTGTAAGGCTTCTGATGCGAGTTTCTATTGTATTTGAGAGTTTTGCAAGTGTGGGAGTGTGTTTCTTTCAAACTTAGTATCTTTACATCGTTTGCGTATCTTTACTATTCCAATTGTGTATCTTTACATCGTTTGCGTATCTTCACTATTCCAATTGTGTATCTTTTCATTTCTCGTTTGAGTATCTTTCTGTAAGGCTTCTGATGCGAGTTTCTATTGTATTTGAGAATTTTGCAAGTGTGGGAGTGTGTTTCTTTCAAACTGAGTATCTTTACATCGTTTGCGTATCTTTACTATTCCAATTGTGTATCTTTACATCGTTTGCGTATCTGTACTATTCCAATTGTGTATCTTTTTCATTTCTCATTTGAGTATTTTTCTGTAACGCATCTGATGCGAGTTTCTATTGTATTTGAGAGTTTTGCAAGTGTGGGAGTGTGTTTCTTTCAAACTGAGTATCTTTACATCGTTTGCGTATATTTACTATTCCAATTGTGTATCTTTACATCGTTTGCGTATCTTTACTATTCCAATTGTGTATCTTTACATCGTTTGTGTATCTTTACCATTCCAATTGTGTATCTTTTCATTTCTCGTTTGAGTATCTTTCTGTAAGGCTTCTGATGCGAGTTTCTATTGTATTTCAGAGTTTTGCAAGTGTGGGAGTGTGTTTCTTTCAAACTGAGTATCTTTACATCGTTTGCGTATCTTTACGATTCCAATTGTGTATCTTTTCATTTCTCGTTTGAGTATCTTTTTGTAAGGCTTTCTGATGCGAGTTTCTATTGAATTTGAGAGTTTTGCAAGTGTGGGAGTGTGTTTCTTTCAAACTGAGTATCTTTACATCGTTTGCGTATCTTTACTATTCCAATTGTGTATCTTTACATCGTTTGCGTATCTTTACCATTCCAATTGTGTATCTTTTCATTTCTCGTTTGAGTATCTTTCTGTAAGGCTTCTGATGCGAGTTTCTATTGTATTTGAGAGTGTTGCAAGTGTGGGAGTGTGTTTCTTTCAAACTGAGTATCTTTACATCGTTTGCGTATCTTTACTATTCCAATTGTGTATCTTTACATCGTTTGCGTATCTTTACTATTCCAATTGTGTATCTTTACATCGTTTGCGTATCTTTACCATTCCAATTGTGTATCTTTTCATTTCTCGTTTGAGTATCTTTCTGTAAGGCTTCTGATGCCAGTTTCTATTGTATTTGAGAGTTTTCCAAGTGTGGGAGTGTGTTTCTTTCAAACTGAGTATCTTTACATCGTGTGCGTATCTTTATGATTCCAATTGTGTATCTTTTCATTTCTCGTTTGAGTATCTTTTTGTAAGGCTTTCTGATGCGAGTTTCTATTGAATTTGAGAGTTTTGCAAGTGTGGGAGTGTGTTTCTTTCAAACTGAGTATCTTTACATCGTTTGCGTATCTTTACTATTCCAATTGTGTATCTTTTCATTTCTCGTTTGAGTATCTTTCTGTAAGGCTTCTGATGCGAGTTTCTATTGAATTTGAGAGTTTTGCAAGTGTGGGAGTGTGTTTCTTTCAAACTGAGTATCTTTACATCGTTTTCGTATCTTTACTATTACAATTGTGTATCTTTACATCGTTTGCGTATCTTTACTATTCCAATTGTGTATCTTTTCATTTCTCGTTTGAGTATCTTTCTGTAAGGCTTCTGATGCGAGTTTCTATTGTATTTGAGAGTTTTCCAAGTGTGGGAGTGTGTTTCTTTCAAACTGAGTATCTTTACATCGTTTGCGTATCTTTACTATTCCAATTGTGTATCTTTACATCGTTTGCGTATCTTTACTATTCCAATTGTGTATCTTTACATCGTTTGCGTATCTTTACCATTCCAATTGTGTATCTTTTCATTTCTCGTTTGAGTATCTTTCTGTAAGGCTTCTGATGCGAGTTTCTTTTGAATTTGAGAGTTTTGCAAGTGTGGGAGTGTGTTTCTTTCAAACTGAGTATCTTTACATCGTTTGCGTATCTTTACTATTCCAATTGTGTATCTTTACATCGTTTGCGTATCTTCACTATTCCAATTGTGTATCTTTTCATTTCTCGTTTGAGTATCTTTCTGTAAGGCTTCTGATGCGAGTTTCTATTGAATTTGAGAGTTTTGCAAGTGTGGGAGTGTGTTTCTTTCAAACTGAGTATCTTTACATCGTTTTCGTATCTTTACTATTACAATTGTGTATCTTTACATCGTTTGCGTATCTTTACTATTCCAATTGTGTATCTTTTCATTTCTCGTTTGAGTATCTTTCTGTAAGGCTTCTGATGCGAGTTTCTATTGTATTTGAGAGTTTTCCAAGTGTGGGAGTGTGTTTCTTTCAAACTGAGTATCTTTACATCGTTTGCGTATCTTTACTATTCCAATTGTGTATCTTTACATCGTTTGCGTATCTTTACTATTCCAATTGTGTATCTTTACATCGTTTGCGTATCTTTACCATTCCAATTGTGTATCTTTTCATTTCTCGTTTGAGTATCTTTCTGTAAGGCTTCTGATGCAAGTTTCTATTGTATTTGAGAGTTTTCCAAGTGTGGGAGTGTGTTTCTTTCAAACTGAGTATCTTTACATCGTTTGCGTATCTTTACGATTCCAATTGTGTAACTTTTCATTTCTCGTTTGAGTATCTTTTTGTAAGGCTTTCTGATGCGAGTTTCTATTGAATTTGAGAGTTTTGCAAGTGTGGGAGTGTGTTTCTTTCAAACTGAGTATCTTTACATCGTTTGCGTATCTTTACTATTCCAATTGTGTATCTTTACATCGTTTGCGTATCTTTACCATTCCAATTGTGTATCTTTTCATTTCTCGTTTGAGTATCTTTCTGTAAGGCTTCTGATGCGAGTTTCTATTGTATTTGAGAGTGTTGCAAGTGTGGGAGTGTGTTTCTTTCAAACTGAGTATCTTTACATCGTTTGCGTATCTTTACTATTCCAATTGTGTATCTTTACATCGTTTGCGTATCTTTACTATTCCAATTGTGTATCTTTACATCGTTTGCGTATCTTTACCATTCCAATTGTGTATCTTTTCATTTCTCGTTTGAGTATCTTTCTGTAAGGCTTCTGATGCAAGTTTCTATTGTATTTGAGAGTTTTCCAAGTGTGGGAGTGTGTTTCTTTCAAACTGAGTATCTTTACATCGTTTGCGTATCTTTATGATTCCAATTGTGTATCTTTTCATTTCTCGTTTGAGTATCTTTTTGTAAGGCTTTCTGATGCGAGTTTCTATTGAATTTGAGAGTTTTGCAAGTGTGGGAGTGTGTTTCTTTCAAACTGAGTATCTTTACATCGTTTGCGTATCTTTACTATTCCAATTCTGTATCTTTTCATTTCTCGTTTGAGTATCTTTCTGTAAGGCTTCTGATGCGAGTTTCTATTGAATTTGAGAGTTTTGCAAGTGTGGGAGTGTGTTTCTTTCAAACTGAGTATCTGTACATCGTTTTCGTATCTTTACTATTCCAATTGTATATCTTTACATCGTTTGCGTATCTTTACTATTCCAATTGTGTATCTTTACATCGTTTGCGTATCTTTACCATTCCAATTGTGTATCTTTTCATTTCTCGTTTGAGTATCTTTCTGTAAGGCTTCTGATGCGAGTTTCTATTGTATTTGAGAGTTTTGCAAGTGTGGGAGTGTGTTTCTTTCAAACTGAGTATCTTTACATCGTTTGCGTATCTTTACTATTCCAATTGTGTATCTTTACATCGTTTGCGTATCTTTACCATTCCAATTGTGTATCTTTTCATTTCTCGTTTGAGTATCTTTCTGTAAGGCTTCTGATGCGAGTTTCTATTGTATTTGAGAGTGTTGCAAGTGTGGGAGTGTGTTTCTTTCAAACTGAGTATCTTTACATCGTTTGCGTATCTTTACTATTCCAATTGTGTATCTTTACATCGTTTGCGTATCTTTACTATTCCAATTGTGTATCTTTACATCGTTTGCGTATCTTTACCATTCCAATTGTGTATCTTTTCATTTCTCGTTTGAGTATCTTTCTGTAAGGCTTCTGATGCAAGTTTCTATTGTATTTGAGAGTTTTCCAAGTGTGGGAGTGTGTTTCTTTCAAACTGAGTATCTTTACATCGTTTGCGTATCTTTATGATTCCAATTGTGTATCTTTTCATTTCTCGTTTGAGTATCTTTTTGTAAGGCTTTCTGATGCGAGTTTCTATTGAATTTGAGAGTTTTGCAAGTGTGGGAGTGTGTTTCTTTCAAACTGAGTATCTTTACATCGTTTGCGTATCTTTACTATTCCAATTCTGTATCTTTTCATTTCTCGTTTGAGTATCTTTCTGTAAGGCTTCTGATGCGAGTTTCTATTGAATTTGAGAGTTTTGCAAGTGTGGGAGTGTGTTTCTTTCAAACTGAGTATCTTTACATCGTTTTCGTATCTTTACTATTCCAATTGTATATCTTTACATCGTTTGCGTATCTTTACTATTCCAATTGTGTATCTTTACATCGTTTGCGTATCTTTACCATTCCAATTGTGTATCTTTTCATTTCTCGTTTGAGTATCTTTCTGTAAGGCTTCTGATGCGAGTTTCTATTGTATTTGAGAGTTTTGCAAGTGTGGGAGTGTGTTTCTTTCAAACTGAGTATATTTACATCGTTTGCGTATCTTTACGATTCCAATTGTGTAACTTTTCATTTCTCGTTTGAGTATCTTTTTGTAAGGCTTTCTGATGCGAGTTTCTATTGAATTTGAGAGTTTTGCAAGTGTGGGAGTGTGTTTCTTTCAAACTGAGTATCTTTACATCGTTTGCGTATCTTTACTATTCCAATTGTGTATCTTTACATCGTTTGCGTATCTTTACCATTCCAATTGTGTATCTTTTCATTTCTCGTTTGAGTATCTTTCTGTAAGGCTTCTGATGCGAGTTTCTATTGTATTTGAGAGTGTTGCAAGTGTGGGAGTGTGTTTCTTTCAAACTGAGTATCTTTACATCGTTTGCGTATCTTTACTATTCCAATTGTGTATCTTTACATCGTTTGCGTATCTTTACTATTCCAATTGTGTATCTTTACATCGTTTGCGTATCTTTACCATTCCAATTGTGTATCTTTTCATTTCTCGTTTGAGTATCTTTCTGTAAGGCTTCTGATGCAAGTTTCTATTGTATTTGAGAGTTTTCCAAGTGTGGGAGTGTGTTTCTTTCAAACTGAGTATCTTTACATCGTTTGCGTATCTTTATGATTCCAATTGTGTATCTTTTCATTTCTCGTTTGAGTATCTTTTTGTAAGGCTTTCTGATGCGAGTTTCTATTGAATTTGAGAGTTTTGCAAGTGTGGGAGTGTGTTTCTTTCAAACTGAGTATCTTTACATCGTTTGCGTATCTTTACTATTCCAATTGTGTATCTTTTCATTTCTCGTTTGAGTATCTTTCTGTAAGGCTTCTGATGCGAGTTTCTATTGAATTTGAGAGTTTTGCAAGTGTGGGAGTGTGTTTCTTTCAAACTGAGTATCTTTACATCGTTTTCGTATCTTTACTATTACAATTGTGTATCTTTACATCGTTTGCGTATCTTTACTATTCCAATTGTGTATCTTTTCATTTCTCGTTTGAGTATCTTTCTGTAAGGCTTCTGATGCGAGTTTCTATTGTATTTGAGAGTTTTCCAAGTGTGGGAGTGTGTTTCTTTCAAACTGAGTATCTTTACATCGTTTGCGTATCTTTACTATTCCAATTGTGTATCTTTTCATTTCTCGTTTGAGTATCTTTCTGTAAGGCTTCTGATGCGAGTTTCTATTGAATTTGAGAGTTTTGCAAGTGTGGGAGTGTGTTTCTTTCAAACTGAGTATCTTTACATCGTTTGCGTATCTTTACTATTCCAATTGTGTATCTTTACATCGTTTGCGTATCTTCACTATTCCAATTGTGTATCTTTTCATTTCTCGTTTGAGTATCTTTCTGTAAGGCTTCTGATGCGAGTTTCTATTGTATTTGAGAGTTTTGCAAGTGTGGGAGTGTGTTTCTTTTAAACTGAGTATCTTTACATCGTTTGCGTATCTTTACTATTCCAATTGTGTATCTTTACATCGTTTGCGTATCTGTACTATTCCAATTGTGTATCTTTTCATTTCTCGTTTGAGTATCTTTCTGTAACGCATCTAATGCGAGTTTCTATTGTATTTGAGAGTTTTGCAAGTGTGGGAGTGTGTTTCTTTCAAACTGAGTATCTTTACATCGTTTGCGTATATTTACTATTCCAATTGTATATCTTTACATCGTTTGCGTATCTTTACTATTCCAATTGTGTATCTTTACATCGTTTGCGTATCTTTACCATTCCAATTGTGTATCTTTTCATTTCTCGTTTGAGTATCTTTCTGTAAGGCTTCTGATGCGAGTTTCTATTGTATTTGAGAGTTTTGCAAGTGTGGGAGTGTGTTTCTTTCAAACTGAGTATCTTTACATCGTTTGCGTATCTTTACTATTCCAATTGTGTATCTTTACATCGTTTGCGTATCTTTACTATTCCAATTGTGTATCTTTTCATTTCTCGTTTGAGTATCTTTCTGTAAGGCTTTCGGATGCGAGTTTCTATTGAATTTGAGAGTTTTGCAAGTGTGGGAGTGTGTTTCTTTCAAACTGAGTATCTTTACATCGTTTTCGTATATTTACTATTCCAATTGTGTATCTTTACATCGTTTGCGTATCTTTACTATTCCAATTGTGTATCTTTACATCGTTTGCGTATCTTTACCATTCCAATTGTGTATCTTTTCATTTCTCGTTTGAGTATCTTTCTGTAAGGCTTCTGATGCGAGTTTCTATTGTATTTGAGAGTTTTGCAAGTGTGGGAGTGTGTTTCTTTCAAACTCAGTATCTTTACATCGTTTACGTATCTTTACTATTCCAATTGTGTATCTTTACATCGTTTGCGTATCTTTACTATTCCAATTGTGTATCTTTTCATTTCTCGTTTGAGTATCTTTCTGTAAGGCTTTCGAAAGTGAGTTTCTATTGAATTTGAGAGTTTTGCAAGTGTGGGAGTGTGTTTCTTTCAAACTCAGTATCTTTACATCGTTTGCGTATCTTTACTATTCCAATTGTGTATGTTTTCATTTCTCGTTTCAGTATCTTTCTGTAAGGCTTCTGATGCGAGTTTCTATTGTATTTGAGAGTTTTGCAAGTGTGGGAGTGTGTTTCTTTCAAACTGAGTATCTTTACATCGTTTGCGTATCTTTATATTCCAATTGTGTATCTTTACATCGTTTGCGTATCTTTACTATTCCAATTGTGTATCTTTTCATTTCTCGTTTGAGTATCTTTCTGTAAGGCTTCTGATGCGAGTTTCTATTGTATTTGAGAGTTTTGCAAGTGTGGGAGTGTGTTTCTTTCAAACTGAGTATCTTTACATCGTTTGCGTATCTTTACTATTCCAATTGTGTATCTTTACATCGTTTGCGTATCTTTACTATTCCAATTGTGTATCTTTTCATTTCTCGTTTGAGTATCTTTCTGTAAGGCTTTCTGATGCGAGTTTCTATTGAATTTCAGAGTTTTGCAAGTGTGGGAGTGTGTTTCTTTCAAACTGAGTATCTTTACATCGTTTGCGTATCTTTACTATTCGAATTGTGTATCTTTTCATTTCTCGTTTGAGTATCTTTCTGTAAGGCTTTCGGATGCGAGTTTCTATTGTATTTGAGAGTTTTCCAAGTGTGGGAGTGTGTTTCTTTCAAACTGAGTATCTTTTCATCGTTTGCGTATCTTTACTATTCCAATTGTGTATCTTTTCATTTCTCGTTTGAGTATCTTTCTGTAAGGCTTCTGATGCGAGTTTCTATTGTATTTGAGAGTTTTCCAAGTGTGGGAGTGTGTTTCTTTCAAACTGAGTATCTTTACATCGTTTGCGTATCTTTACTATTCTAATTGTGTATCTTTTCATTTCTCGTTTGAGTATCTTTCTGTAAGGCTTTCGGATGCGAGTTTCTATTGTATTTGAGAGTTTTCCAAGTGTGGGAGTGTGTTTCTTTCAAACTGAGTATCTTTACTTCGTTTGCGTATCTTTACTATTCTAATTGTGTATCTTTTCATTTCTCGTTTGAGTATCTTTCTGTAACGCATCTGATGCGAGTTTCTATTGTATTTGAGAGTTTTCCAAGTGTGGGAGTGTGTTTCTTTCAAACTGAGTATCTTTACATCGTTTGCGTATCTTTACTATTCCAATTGTGTATCTTTTCATTTCTCGTTTCAGTATCTTTCTGTAAGGCTTTCGGATGCGAGTTTCTATTGTATTTGAGAGTTTTCCAAGTGTGGGAGTGTGTTTCTTTCAAACTGAGTATCTTTACTTCGTTTGCGTATCTTTACTATTCTAATTGTGTATCTTTTCATTTCTCGTTTGAGTATCTTTCTGTAACGCATCTGATGCGAGTTTCTATTGTATTTGAGAGTTTTCCAAGTGTGGGAGTGTGTTTCTTTCAAACTGAGTATCTTTACTATTCCAATTGTGTATCTTTTCGTTTCTCGTTTCAGTATCTTTCTGTAAGGCTTTCGGATGCGAGTTTCTATTGTATTTGAGAGTTTTCCAAGTGTAGGAGTGTGTTTCTTTCAAACTGAGTATCTTTACATCGTTTGCGTATCTTTACTATTCTAATTGTGTATCTTTTCATTTCTCGTTTGAGTATCTTTCTGTAACGCATCTGATGCGAGTTTCTATTGTATTTGAGAGTTTTCCAAGTGTGGGAGTGTGTTTCTTTCAAACTGAGTATCTTTACATCGTTTGCGTATCTTTACTATTCTAATTGTGTATCTTTTCATTTCTCGTTTGAGTATCTTTCTGTAAGGCTTTCGGATGCGAGTTTCTATTGTATTTGAGAGTTTTCCAAGTGTGGGAGTGTGTTTCTTTCAAACTGAGTATCTTTACTTCGTTTGCGTATCTTTACTATTCTAATTGTGTATCTTTTCATTTCTCGTTTGAGTATCTTTCTGTAACGCATCTGATGCGAGTTTCTATTGTATTTGAGAGTTTTCCAAGTGTGGGAGTGTGTTTCTTTCAAACTGAGTATCTTTACATCGTTTGCGTATCTTTACTATTCTAATTGTGTATCTTTTCATATCTCGTTTGAGTATCTTTCTGTAAGGCTTTCGGATGCGAGTTTCTATTGTATTTGAGAGTTTTCCAAGTGTGGGAGTGTGTTTCTTTCAAACTGAGTATCTTTACATCGTTTGCGTATCTTTACTATTCTAATTGTGTATCTTTTCATTTCTCGTTTGAGTATCTTTCTGTAAGGCTTCTGATGCGAGTTTCTATTGTATTTGAGAGTTTTGCAAGTGTGGGAGTGTGTTTCTTTCAAACTGAGTATCTTTACATCGTTTGCGTATCTTTACTATTCTAATTGTGTATCTTTTCATTTCTCGTTTGAGTATCTTTCTATAAGGCTTTCGGATGCGAGTTTCTTTTGAATTTGAGAGTTTTGCAAGTGTGGGAGTGTGTTTCTTTCAAACTGAGTATCTTTACATCGTTTGCGTATCTTTACTATTCCAATTGTGTATCTTTACATCGTTTGCGTATCTTCTCTATTCCAATTGTGTATCTTTTCATTTCTCGTTTGAGTATCTTTCTGTAAGGCTTCTGATGCGAGTTTCTATTGTATTTGAGAGTTTTGCAAGTGTGGGAGTGTGTTTCTTTTAAACTGAGTAACTTTACATCGTTTGCGTATCTTTACTATTCCAATTGTGTATCTTTACATCGTTTGCGTATCTGTACTATTCCAATTGTGTATCTTTTCATTTCTCGTTTGAGTATCTTTCTGTAACGCATCTGATGCGAGTTTCTATTGTATTTGAGAGTTTTGCAAGTGTGGGAGTGTGTTTCTTTCAAACTGAGTATCTTTACATCGTTTGCGTATATTTACTATTCCAATTGTATATCTTTACATCGTTTGCGTATCTTTACTATTCCAATTGTGTATCTTTACATCGTTTGCGTATCTTTACCATTCCAATTGTGTATCTTTTCATTTCTCGTTTGAGTATCTTTTTGTAAGGCTTTCTGATGCGAGTTTCTATTGAATTTGAGAGTTTTGCAAGTGTGGGAGTGTGTTTCTTTCAAACTGAGTATCTTTACATCGTTTGCGTATCTTTACTATTCCAATTGTGTATCTTTTCATTTCTCGTTTGAGTATCTTTCTGTAAGGCTTCTGATGCGAGTTTCTATTGAATTTGAGAGTTTTGCAAGTGTGGGAGTGTGTTTCTTTCAAACTGAGTATCTTTACATCGTTTGCGTATCTTTACTATTCCAATTGTGTATCTTTACATCGTTTGCGTATCTTTACTATTCCAATTGTGTATCTTTACATCATTTGCGTATCTTTACTTTTCCAATTGTGTATCTTTTCATTTCCCGTTTGAGTATCTTTCTGTAAGGCTTTCGGATGCGAGTTTCTATTGAATTTGAGAGTTTTGCAAGTGTGGGAGTGTTTTTCTTTCAAACTGAGTATCTTTACATCGTTTGCGTATCTTTACTATTCCAATTGTGTATGTTTACATCGTTTGCGTATCTTTACTATTCCAATTGTCTATCTTTTCATTTCTCGTTTGAGTATCTTTCTGTAAGGCTTCTGATGCGAGTTTCTATTGTATTTGAGAGTTTTCCAAGTGTGGGAGTGTGTTTCTTTCAAACTGAGTATCTTTACATCGTTTGCGTATCTTTACTATTCTAATTGTGTATCTTTTCATTTCTCGTTTGAGTATCTTTCTGTAAGGCTTTCGGATGCGAGTTTCTATTGTATTTGAGAGTTTTCCAAGTGTGGGAGTGTGTTTCTTTCAAACTGAGTATCTTTACATCGTTTGCGTATCTTTACTATTCTAATTGTGTATCTTTTCATTTCTCGTTTGAGTATCTTTCTATAACGCATCTGATGCGAGTTTCTATTGTATTTGAGAGTTTTCCAAGTGTGGGAGTGTGTTTCTTTCAAACTGAGTATCTTTACATCGTTTGCGTATCTTTACTATTCTAATTGTGTATCTTTTCATATCTCGTTTGAGTATCTTTCTGTAAGGCTTTCGGATGCGAGTTTCTATTGTATTTGAGAGTTTTCCAAGTGTGGGAGTGTGTTTCTTTCAAACTGAGTATCTTTACATCGTTTGCGTATCTTTACTATTCTAATTGTGTATCTTTTCATTTCTCGTTTGAGTATCTTTCTGTAAGGCTTCTGATGCGAGTTTCTATTGTATTTGAGAGTTTTGCAAGTGTGGGAGTGTGTTTCTTTCAAACTGAGTATCTTTACATCGTTTGCGTATCTTTACTATTCTAATTGTGTATCTTTTCATTTCTCATTTGAGTATCTTTCTATAAGGCTTTCGGATGCGAGTTTCTTTTGAATTTGAGAGTTTTGCAAGTGTGGGAGTGTGTTTCTTTCAAACTGAGTATCTTTACATCGTTTGCGTATCTTTACTATTCCAATTGTGTATCTTTACATCGTTTGCATATCTTTACTATTCCAATTGTGTATCTTTTCATTTCTCGTTTGAGTATCTTTCTGTAAGGCTTCTGATGCGAGTTTCTATTGAATTTGAGAGTTTTGCAAGTGTGGGAGTGTGTTTCTTTCAAACTGAGTATCTTTACATCGTTTGCATATCTTTACTATTCCAATTGTGTATCTTTACATCGTTTGCGTATCTTTACTATTCCAATTGTGTATCTTTACATCATTTGCGTATCTTTACTTTTCCAATTGTGTATCTTTTCATTTCCCGTTTGAGTATCTTTCTGTAAGGCTTTCGGATGCGAGTTTCTATTGAATTTGAGAGTTTTGCAAGTGTGGGAGTGTTTTTCTTTCAAACTGAGTATCTTTACATCGTTTGCGTATCTTTACTATTCCAATTGTGTATGTTTACATCGTTTGCGTATCTTTACTATTCCAATTGTCTATCTTTTCATTTCTCGTTTGAGTATGTTTCTGTAACGCTTCTGATGCGAGTTTCTATTGTATTTGAGAGTTTTGCAAGTGTGGGAGTGTGTTTCTTTCAAACTCAGTATCTTTACATCGTTTGCGTATCTTTACTATTCCAATTGTTTATCTTTACATCGTTTGCGTATCTTTACTATTCCAATTGTGTATCTTTTCATTTCTCGTTTGAGTATCTTTCTGTAAGGCTTCTGATGCGAGTTTCTATTGTATTTGAGAGTTTTGCAAGTGTGGGAGTGTGTTTCTTTCAAACTCAGTATCTTTACATCGTTTGCGTATCTTTACGATTCCAATTGTGTATCTTTTCATTTCTCGTTTGAGTATCTTTCTGTAAGGCTTCTGATGCGAGTTTTTATTGAATTTCAGAGTTTTGCAAGTGTGGGAGTGTGTTTCTTTCAAACTCAGTATCTTTACATCGTTTGCGTATCTTTACTATTCCAATTGTGTATCTTTACATCGTTTGCGTATCTTTACTATTCCAATTGTGTATCTTTTCATTTCTCGTTTAAGTATCTTTCTGTAAGGCTTCTGATGCGAGTTTCTATTGAATTTGAGAGTTTTGCAAGTGTGGGAGTGTGTTTCTTTCAAACGGAGTATCTTTACATCGTTTGCGTATCGTTACTATTCCAATTGTGTATCTTTACATCGTTTGCGTATCTGTACTATTCCAACTGTGTATCTTTTCATTTCTCGTTTGAGTATCTTTCTGTAACGCTTATGATGCGAGTTTCTATTGTATTTGAGAGTTTTGCAAGTGTGGGAGTGTGTTTCTTTCAAACTGAGTATCTTTACATCGTTTGCGTATCTTTACTATTACAATTGTGTATCTTTACATCGTTTGCGTATCTTTACTATTCCAATTGTGTATCTTTTCATTTCTCGTTTGAGTATCTTTCTGTAAGGCTTTCAAATGCGAGTTTCTATTGAATTTGAGAGTTTTGCAAGTGTGGGAGTGTGTTTCTTTCAAACTGAGTATCTGTACATCGTTTGCGTATCTTTACTATTCCAATTGTGTATCTTTACATCGTTTGCGTATCTTTACTGTTCCAATTGTGTATCTTTTCATTTCTCGTTTGAGTATCTTTCTGTAAGGCTTTCTGATGCGAGTTTCTATTGAATTTGAGAGTTTTGCAAGTGTGGGAGTGTGTTTCTTTCAAACTGAGTATCTTTACATCGTTTGCGTATCTTTACTATTCCAATTGTGTATCTTTACATCGTTTGCGTATCTTTACTATTCCAATTGTGTATCTTTTCATTTCTCGTTTGAGTATCTTTCTGTAAGGCTTTCGGATGCGAGTTTCTATTGAATTTGAGAGTTTTGCAAGTGTGGGAGTGTGTTTCTTTCAAACTGAGTATCTTTACATCGTTTGCGTATATTTACTATTCCAATTGTGTATCTTTACATCGTTTGCGTATCTTTACTATTCCAATTGTGTATCTTTACATCGTTTGCGTATCTTTACCATTCCAATTGTGTATCTTTTCATTTCTCGTTTGAGTATCTTTCTGTAAGGCTTCTGATGCGAGTTTTTATTGAATTTCAGAGTTTTGCAAGTGTGGGAGTGTGTTTCTTTCAAACTCAGTATCTTTACATCGTTTGCGTATCTTTACTATTCCAATTGTTTATTTTTACATCGTTTGCGTATCTTTACTATTCCAATTGTGTATCTTTTCATTTCTCGTTTGAGTATCTTTCTGTAAGGCTTCTGATGCGAGTTTTTATTGAATTTCAGAGTTTTGCAAGTGTGGGAGTGTGTTTCTTTCAAACTCAGTATCTTTACATCGTTTGCGTATCTTTACTATTCCAATTGTGTATCTTTACATCGTTTGCGTATCTTTACTATTCCAATTGTGTATCTTTTCATTTCTCGTTTGAGTATCTTTCTGTAAGGCTTCTGATGCGAGTTTCTATTGAATTTGAGAGTTTTGCAAGTGTGGGAGTGTGTTTCTTTCAAACGGAGTATCTTTACATCGTTTGCGTATCGTTACTATTCCAATTGTGTATCTTTACATCGTTTGCGTATCTGTACTATTCCAACTGTGTATCTTTTCATTTCTCGTTTGAGTATCTTTCTGTAACGCTTCTGATGCGAGTTTCTATTGTATTTGAGAGTTTTGCAAGTGTGGGAGTGTGTTTCTTTCAAACTGAGTATCTTTACATCGTTTGCGTATCTTTACTATTCCAATTGTGTATCTTTACATCGTTTGCGTATCTTTACTATTCCAATTGTGTATCTTTTCATTTCTCGTTTGAGTATCTTTCTGTAAGGCTTTCGGATGCGAGTTTCTATTGAATTTGAGAGTTTTGCAAGTGTGGGAATGTGTTTCTTTCAAACTGAGTATCTTTACATCGTTTGCGTATCTTTACTATTCCAATTGTGTATCTTTACATCGTTTGCGTATCTTTACTATTCCAATTGTGTATCTTTTCATTTCTCGTTTGAGTATCTTTCTGTAAGGCTTCTGATGCGAGTTTCTATTGTATTTGAGAGTTTTGCGAGTGTGGGAGTGTGTTTCTTTCAAACTGAGTATCTGTAAATCGTTTGCGTATCTTTACTATTCCAATTGTGTATCTTTACATCGTTTGCGTATCTTTACTGTTCCAATTGTGTATCTTTTCATTTCTCGTTTGAGTATCTTTCTGTAAGGCTTCTGATGCGAGTTTCTATTGTATTTGAGAGTTTTGCAAGTGTGGGAGTGTGTTTCTTTCAAACTGAGTATCTTTACATCGTTTGCGTATCTTTACTATTCCAATTGTGTATCTTTACATCGTTTGCGTATCTTTACTGTTCCAATTGTGTATCTTTTCATTTCTCGTTTGAGTATCTTTCTGTAACGCTTCTGATGCGAGTTTCTATTGTATTTGAGAGTTTTGCAAGTGTGGGAGTGTGTTTCTTTCAAACTGAGTATCTGTACATCGTTTGCGTATCTTTACTATTCCAATTGTGTATCTTTACATCGTTTGCGTATCTTTACTGTTCCAATTGTGTATCTTTTCATTTCTCGTTTGAGTATCTTTCTGTAAGGCTTCTGATGCGAGTTTCTATTGTATTTGAGAGTTTTGCAAGTGTGGGAGTGTGTTTCTTTCAAACTCAGTATCTTTACATCGTTTGCGTATCTTTACTATTCCAATTGTTTATTTTTACATCGTTTGCGTATCTTTACTATTCCAATTGTGTATCTTTTCATTTCTCGTTTGAGTATCTTTCTGTAACGCTTCTGATGCGAGTTTCTATTGTATTTGAGAGTTTTGCCAGTGTGGGAGTGTGTTTCTTTCAAACTGAGTATCTTTACATCGTTTGCGTATCTTTACTATTCCAATTGTGTATCTTTTCATTTCTCGTTTGAGTATCTTTCTGTAACGCTTCTGATGCGAGTTTCTATTGTATTTGAGAGTTTTGCAAGTGTGGGAGTGTGTTTCTTTCAAACTGAGTATCTTTACATCGTTTGCGTATCTTTACTATTCTAATTGTGTATCTTTTCATTTCTTGTTTGAGTATCTTTCTGTAAGGCTTTCGGATGCGAGTTTCTATTGTATTTGAGAGTTTTCCAAGTGTGGGAGTGTGTTTCTTTCAAACTGAGTATCTTTACATCGTTTGTGTATCTTTACTATTCTAATTGTGTATCTTTTCATTTCTCGTTTGAGTATCTTTCTGTAAGGCTTTCGGATGCGAGTTTCTATTGTATTTGAGAGCTTTCCAAGTGTGGGAGTGTGTTTCTTTCAAACTGAGTTTCTTTACATCGTTTGCGTATCTTTACTATTCTAATTGTGTATCTTTTCATTTCTCGTTTGAGTATCTTTCTGTAAGGCTTTCGGATGCGAGTTTCTATTGTATTTGAGAGTTTTCCAAGTGTGGGAGTGTGTTTCTTTCAAACTGAGTATCTTTACATCGTTTGCGTATCTTTACTATTCTAATTGTGTATCTTTTCATTTCTCGTTTGAGTATCTTTCTGTAAGGCTTCTGATGCGAGTTTCTATTGTATTTGAGATTTTTGCAAGTGTGGGAGTGTGTTTCTTTCAAACTGAGTATCTTTACATCGTTTGCGTATCTTTACTATTCTAATTGTGTATCTTTTCATTTCTCGTTTGAGTATCTTTCTATAAGGCTTTCGGATGCGAGTTTCTTTTGAATTTGAGAGTTTTGCAAGTGTGGGAGTGTTTTTCTTTCAAACTGAGTATCTTTACATCGTTTGCGTATCTTTACTATTCCAATTGTGTATGTTTACATCGTTTGCGTATCTTTACTATTCCAATTGTCTATCTTTTCATTTCTCGTTTGAGTATCTTTCTGTAAGGCTTCTGATGCGAGTTTCTATTGTATTTGAGAGTTTTCCAAGTGTGGGAGTGTGTTTCTTTCAAACTGAGTATCTTTACATCGTTTGCGTATCTTTACTATTCTAATTGTGTATCTTTTCATTTCTCGTTTGAGTATCTTTCTGTAAGGCTTTCGGATGCGAGTTTCTATTGTATTTGAGAGTTTTCCAAGTGTGGGAGTGTGTTTCTTTCAAACTGAGTATCTTTACATCGTTTGCGTATCTTTACTATTCTAATTGTGTATCTTTTCATTTCTCGTTTGAGTATCTTTCTGTAACGCATCTGATGCGAGTTTCTATTGTATTTGAGAGTTTTCCAAGTGTGGGAGTGTGTTTCTTTCAAACTGAGTATCTTTACATCGTTTGCGTATCTTTACTATTCTAATTGTGTATCTTTTCATATCTCGTTTGAGTATCTTTCTGTAAGGCTTTCGGATGCGAGTTTCTATTGTATTTGAGAGTTTTCCAAGTGTGGGAGTGTGTTTCTTTCAAACTGAGTATCTTTACATCGTTTGCGTATCTTTACTATTCTAATTGTGTATCTTTTCATTTCTCGTTTGAGTATCTTTCTGTAAGGCTTCTGATGCGAGTTTCTATTGAATTTGAGAGTTTTGCAAGTGTGGGAGTGTGTTTCTTTCAAACGGAGTATCTTTACATCGTTTGCGTATCGTTACTATTCCAATTGTGTATCTTTACATCGTTTGCGTATCTTTACTATTCCAATTGTGTATCTTTTCATTTCTCGTTTGAGTATCTTTCTGTAAGGCTTCTGATGCGAGTTTCTATTGAATTTGAGAGTTTTGCAAGTGTGGGAGTGTGTTTCTTTCAAACGGAGTATCTTTACATCGTTTGCGTATCGTTACTATTCCAATTGTGTATCTTTACATCGTTTGCGTATCTGTACTATTCCAACTGTGTATCTTTTCATTTCTCGTTTGAGTATCTTTCTGTAACGCTTCTGATGCGAGTTTCTATTGTATTTGAGAGTTTTGCAAGTGTGGGAGTGTGTTTCTTTCAAACTGAGTATCTTTACATCGTTTGCGTATCTTTACTATTCCAATTGTGTATCTTTACATCGTTTGCGTATCTTTACTATTCCAATTGTGTATCTTTTCATTTCTCGTTTGAGTATCTTTCTGTAAGGCTTTCGGATGCGAGTTTCTATTGAATTTGAGAGTTTTGCAAGTGTGGGAATGTGTTTCTTTCAAACTGAGTATCTTTACATCGTTTGCGTATCTTTACTATTCCAATTGTGTATCTTTACATCGTTTGCGTATCTTTACTATTCCAATTGTGTATCTTTTCATTTCTCGTTTGAGTATCTTTCTGTAAGGCTTCTGATGCGAGTTTCTATTGTATTTGAGAGTTTTGCGAGTGTGGGAGTGTGTTTCTTTCAAACTGAGTATCTGTAAATCGTTTGCGTATCTTTACTATTCCAATTGTGTATCTTTACATCGTTTGCGTATCTTTACTGTTCCAATTGTGTATCTTTTCATTTCTCGTTTGAGTATCTTTCTGTAAGGCTTCTGATGCGAGTTTCTATTGTATTTGAGAGTTTTGCAAGTGTGGGAGTGTGTTTCTTTCAAACTGAGTATCTTTACATCGTTTGCGTATCTTTACTATTCCAATTGTGTATCTTTACATCGTTTGCGTATCTTTACTGTTCCAATTGTGTATCTTTTCATTTCTCGTTTGAGTATCTTTCTGTAACGCTTCTGATGCGAGTTTCTATTGTATTTGAGAGTTTTGCAAGTGTGGGAGTGTGTTTCTTTCAAACTCAGTATCTTTACATCGTTTGCGTATCTTTACTATTCCAATTGTTTATTTTTACATCGTTTGCGTATCTTTACTATTCCAATTGTGTATCTTTTCATTTCTCGTTTGAGTATCTTTCTGTAACGCTTCTGATGCGAGTTTCTATTGTATTTGAGAGTTTTGCCAGTGTGGGAGTGTGTTTCTTTCAAACTGAGTATCTTTACATCGTTTGCGTATCTTTACTATTCTAATTGTGTATCTTTTCATTTCTCGTTTGAGTATCTTTCTGTAAGGCTTCTGATGCGAGTTTCTATTGTATTTGAGAGTTTTGCAAGTGTGGGAGTGTGTTTCTTTCAAACTGAGTATCTTTACATCGTTTGCGTATCTTTACTATTCTAATTGTGTATCTTTTCATTTCTCATTTGAGTATCTTTCTATAAGGCTTTCGGATGCGAGTTTCTTTTGAATTTGAGAGTTTTGCAAGTGTGGGAGTGTGTTTCTTTCAAACTGAGTATCTTTACATCGTTTGCGTATCTTTACTATTCCAATTGTGTATCTTTACATCGTTTGCGTATCTTTACTATTCCAATTGTGTATCTTTTCATTTCTCGTTTGAGTATCTTTCTGTAAGGCTTCTGATGCGAGTTTCTATTGAATTTGATTGTTTTGCAAGTGTGGGAGTGTGTTTCTTTCAAACTGAGTATCTTTACATCGTTTGCGTATCTTTACTATTCCAATTGTGTATCTTTACATCGTTTGCGTATCTTTACTATTCCAATTGTGTATCTTTACATCATTTGCGTATCTTTACTTTTCCAATTGTGTATCTTTTCATTTCCCGTTTGAGTATCTTTCTGTAAGGCTTTCGGATGCGAGTTTCTATTGAATTTGAGAGTTTTGCAAGTGTGGGAGTGTTTTTCTTTCAAACTGAGTATCTTTACATCGTTTGCGTATCTTTACTATTCCAATTGTGTATGTTTACATCGTTTGCGTATCTTTACTATTCCAATTGTCTATCTTTTCATTTCTCGTTTGAGTATCTTTCTGTAACGCTTCTGATGCGAGTTTCTATTGTATTTGAGAGTTTTGCAAGTGTGGGAGTGTGTTTCTTTCAAACTCAGTATCTTTACATCGTTTGCGTATCTTTACTATTCCAATTGTTTATCTTTACATCGTTTGCGTATCTTTACTATTCCAATTGTGTATCTTTTCATTTCTCGTTTGAGTATCTTTCTGTAAGGCTTCTGATGCGAGTTTCTATTGTATTTGAGAGTTTTGCAAGTGTGGGAGTGTGTTTCTTTCAAACTCAGTATCTTTACATCGTTTGCGTATCTTTACGATTCCAATTGTGTATCTTTTCATTTCTCGTTTGAGTATCTTTCTGTAAGGCTTCTGATGCGAGTTTTTATTGAATTTCAGAGTTTTGCAAGTGTGGGAGTGTGTTTCTTTCAAACTCAGTATCTTTACATCGTTTGCGTATCTTTACTATTCCAATTGTGTATCTTTACATCGTTTGCGTATCTTTACTATTCCAATTGTGTATCTTTTCATTTCTCGTTTAAGTATCTTTCTGTAAGGCTTCTGATGCGAGTTTCTATTGAATTTGAGAGTTTTGCAAGTGTGGGAGTGTGTTTCTTTCAAACGGAGTATCTTTACATCGTTTGCGTATCGTTACTATTCCAATTGTGTATCTTTACATCGTTTGCGTATCTGTCCTATTCCAACTGTGTATCTTTTCATTTCTCGTTTGAGTATCTTTCTGTAACGCTTATGATGCGAGTTTCTATTGTATTTGAGAGTTTTGCAAGTGTGGGAGTGTGTTTCTTTCAAACTGAGTATCTTTACATCGTTTGCGTATCTTTACTATTCCAATTGTGTATCTTTACATCGTTTGCGTATCTTTACTATTCCAATTGTGTATCTTTTCATTTCTCGTTTGAGTATCTTTCTGTAAGGCTTTCAAATGCGAGTTTCTATTGAATTTGAGAGTTTTGCAAGTGTGGGAGTGTGTTTCTTTCAAACTGAGTATCTGTACATCGTTTGCGTATCTTTACTATTCCAATTGTGTATCTTTACATCGTTTGCGTATCTTTACTGTTCCAATTGTGTATCTTTTCATTTCTCGTTTGAGTATCTTTCTGTAAGGCTTTCTGATGCGAGTTTCTATTGAATTTGAGAGTTTTGCAAGTGTGGGAGTGTGTTTCTTTCAAACTGAGTATCTTTACATCGTTTGCGTATCTTTACTATTCCAATTGTGTATCTTTACATCGTTTGCGTATCTTTATTATTCCAATTGTGTATCTTTTCATTTCTCGTTTGAGTATCTTTCTGTAAGGCTTTCGGATGCGAGTTTCTATTGAATTTGAGAGTTTTGCAAGTGTGGGAGTGTGTTTCTTTCAAACTGAGTATCTTTACATCGTTTGCGTATATTTACTATTCCAATTGTGTATCTTTACATCGTTTGCGTATCTTTACTATTCCAATTGTGTATCTTTACATCGTTTGCGTATCTTTACCATTCCAATTGTGTATCTTTTCATTTCTCGTTTGAGTATCTTTCTGTAAGGCTTCTGATGCGAGTTTTTATTGAATTTCAGAGTTTTGCAAGTGTGGGAGTGTGTTTCTTTCAAACTCAGTATCTTTACATCGTTTGCGTATCTTTACTATTCCAATTGTTTATTTTTACATCGTTTGCGTATCTTTACTATTCCAATTGTGTATCTTTTCATTTCTCGTTTGAGTATCTTTCTGTAAGGCTTCTGATGCGAGTTTTTATTGAATTTCAGAGTTTTGCAAGTGTGGGAGTGTGTTTCTTTCAAACTCAGTATCTTTACATCGTTTGCGTATCTTTACTATTCCAATTGTGTATCTTTACATCGTTTGCGTATCTTTACTATTCCAATTGTGTATCTTTTCATTTCTCGTTTGAGTATCTTTCTGTAAGGCTTCTGATGCGAGTTTCTATTGAATTTGAGAGTTTTGCAAGTGTGGGAGTGTGTTTCTTTCAAACGGAGTATCTTTACATCGTTTGCGTATCGTTACTATTCCAATTGTGTATCTTTACATCGTTTGCGTATCTGTACTATTCCAACTGTGTATCTTTTCATTTCTCGTTTGAGTATCTTTCTGTAACGCTTCTGATGCGAGTTTCTATTGTATTTGAGAGTTTTGCAAGTGTGGGAGTGTGTTTCTTTCAAACTGAGTATCTTTACATCGTTTGCGTATCTTTACTATTCCAATTGTGTATCTTTACATCGTTTGCGTATCTTTACTATTCCAATTGTGTATCTTTTCATTTCTCGTTTGAGTATCTTTCTGTAAGGCTTTCGGATGCGAGTTTCTATTGAATTTGAGAGTTTTGCAAGTGTGGGAATGTGTTTCTTTCAAACTGAGTATCTTTACATCGTTTGCGTATCTTTACTATTCCAATTGTGTATCTTTACATCGTTTGCGTATCTTTACTATTCCAATTGTGTATCTTTTCATTTCTCGTTTGAGTATCTTTCTGTAAGGCTTCTGATGCGAGTTTCTATTGTATTTGAGAGTTTTGCAAGTGTGGGAGTGTGTTTCTTTCAAACTGAGTATCTGTACATCGTTTGCGTATCTTTACTATTCCAATTGTGTATCTTTACATCGTTTGCGTATCTTTACTGTTCCAATTGTGTATCTTTTCATTTCTCGTTTGAGTATCTTTCTGTAAGGCTTCTGATGCGAGTTTCTATTGTATTTGAGAGTTTTGCAAGTGTGGGAGTGTGTTTCTTTCAAACTGAGTATCTTTACATCGTTTGCGTATCTTTACTATTCCAATTGTGTATCTTTACATCGTTTGCGTATCTTTACTGTTCCAATTGTGTATCTTTTCATTTCTCGTTTGAGTATCTTTCTGTAACGCTTCTGATGCGAGTTTCTATTGTATTTGAGAGTTTTGCAAGTGTGGGAGTGTGTTTCTTTCAAACTCAGTATCTTTACATCGTTTGCGTATCTTTACTATTCCAATTGTTTATTTTTACATCGTTTGCGTATCTTTACTATTCCAATTGTGTATCTTTTCATTTCTCGTTTGAGTATCTTTCTGTAACGCTTCTGATGCGAGTTTCTATTGTATTTGAGAGTTTTGCCAGTGTGGGAGTGTGTTTCTTTCAAACTGAGTATCTTTACATCGTTTGCGTATCTTTACTATTCCAATTGTGTATCTTTTCATTTCTCGTTTGAGTATCTTTCTGTAACGCTTCTGATGCGAGTTTCTATTGTATTTGAGAGTTTTGCAAGTGTGGGAGTGTGTTTCTTTCAAACTGAGTATCTTTACATCGTTTGCGTATCTTTACTATTCTAATTGTGTATCTTTTCATTTCTTGTTTGAGTATCTTTCTGTAAGGCTTTCGGATGCGAGTTTCTATTGTATTTGAGAGTTTTCCAAGTGTGGGAGTGTGTTTCTTTCAAACTGAGTATCTTTACATCGTTTGTGTATCTTTACTATTCTAATTGTGTATCTTTTCATTTCTCGTTTGAGTATCTTTCTGTAAGGCTTTCGGATGCGAGTTTCTATTGTATTTGAGAGTTTTCCAAGTGTGGGAGTGTGTTTCTTTCAAACTGAGTTTCTTTACATCGTTTGCGTATCTTTACTATTCTAATTGTGTATCTTTTCATTTCTCGTTTGAGTATCTTTCTGTAAGGCTTTCGGATGCGAGTTTCTATTGTATTTGAGAGTTTTCCAAGTGTGGGAGTGTGTTTCTTTCAAACTGAGTATCTTTACATCGTTTGCGTATCTTTACTATTCTAATTGTGTATCTTTTCATTTCTCGTTTGAGTATCTTTCTGTAAGGCTTCTGATGCGAGTTTCTATTGTATTTGAGAGTTTTGCAAGTGTGGGAGTGTGTTTCTTTCAAACTGAGTATCTTTACATCGTTTGCGTATCTTTACTATTCTAATTGTGTATCTTTTCATTTCTCGTTTGAGTATCTTTCTATAAGGCTTTCGGATGCGAGTTTCTTTTGAATTTGAGAGTTTTGCAAGTGTGGGAGTGTGTTTCTTTCAAACTGAGTATCTTTACATCGTTTGCGTATCTTTACTATTCCAATTGTGTATCTTTACATCGTTTGCGTATCTTTACTGTTCCAATTGTGTATCTTTTCATTTCTCGTTTGAGTATCTTTCTGTAAGGCTTCTGATGTGAGTTTCTATTGTATTTGAGAGTTTTGCAAGTGTGGGAGTGTGTTTCTTTTAAACTGAGTATCTTTACATCGTTTGCGTATCTTTACTATTCCAATTGTGTATCTTTACATCGTTTGCGTATCTGTACTATTCCAATTGTGTATCTTTTCATTTCTCGTTTGAGTATCTTTCTGTAACGCATCTGATGCGAGTTTCTATTGTATTTGAGAGTTTTGCAAGTGTGGGAGTGTGTTTCTTTCAAACTGAGTATCTTTACATCGTTTGCGTATATTTACTATTCCAATTGTATATCTTGACATCGTTTGCGTATCTTTACTATTCCAATTGTGTATCTTTACATCGTTTGCGTATCTTTACCATTCCAATTGTGTATCTTTTCATTTCTCGTTTGAGTATCTTTCTGTAAGGCTTCTGATGCGAGTTTCTATTGTATTTGAGAGTTTTGCAAGTGTGGGAGTGTGTTTCTTTCAAACTGAGTCTCTTTACATCGTTTGCGTATCTTTACGATTCCAATTGTGTATCTTTTCATTTCTCGTTTGTGTATCTTTTTGTAAGGCTTTCTGATGCGAGTTTCTATTGAATTTGAGAGTTTTGCAAGTGTGGGAGTGTGTTTCTTTCAAACTGAGTATCTTTACATCGTTTGCGTATCTTTACTATTCCAATTGTGTATCTTTACATCGTTTGCGTATCTTTACTATTCCAATTGTGTATCTTTTCATTTCTCGTTTGAGTATCTTTCTGTAAGGCTTTCGTATGCGAGTTTCTATTGAATTTGAGAGTTTTGCAAGTGTGGGAGTGTGTTTCTTTCAAACTGAGTATCTTTACATCGTTTGCGTATATTTACTATTCCAATTGTGTATCTTTACATCGTTTGCGTATCTTTACTATTCCAATTGTGTATCTTTACATCGTTTGCGTATCTTTACCATTCCAATTGTGTATCTTTTCATTTCTCGTTTGAGTATCTTTCTGTAAGGCTTCTGATGCAAGTTTCTATTGTATTTAAGAGTTTTGCCAGTGTGGGAGTGTGTTTCTTTCAAACTGAGTATCTTTACATCGTTTGCGTATCTTTACGATTCCAATTGTGTATCTTTTCATTTCTCGTTTGAGTATCTTTTTTGTAAGGCTTTGTGATGCGAGTTTCTATTGAATTTGAGAGTTTTGCAAGTGTGGGAGTGTGTTTCTTTCAAACTGAGTATCTTTACATCGTTTGCGTATCTTTACTATTCCAATTGTGTATCTTTACATCGTTTGCGTATCTTTACTATTCCAATTGTGTATCTTTTCATTTCTCGTTTGAGTATCTTTCTGTAAGGCTTTCGGATGCGAGTTTCTATTGAATTTGAGAGTTTTGCAAGTGTGGGAGTGTGTTTCTTTCAAACTGAGTATCTTTACATCGTTTGCGTATATTTACTATTCCAATTGTGTATCTTTACATCGTTTGCGTATCTTTACCATTCCAATTGTGTATCTTTACATCGTTTGCGTATCTTTACCATTCCAATTGTGTATCTTTTCATTTCTCGTTTGAGTATCTTTCTGTAAGGCTTCTGATGCGAGTTTCTATTGTATTTAAGAGTTTTGCAAGTGTGGGAGTGTGTTTCTTTCAAACTGAGTATCTTTACATCGTTTGCGTATCTTTACGATTCCAATTGTGTATCTTTTCATTTCTCGTTTGAGTATCTTTTCTGTAAGGCTTTCTGATGCGAGTTTCTATTGAATTTGAGAGTTTTGCAAGTGTGGGAGTGTGTTTCTTTCAAACTGAGTATCTTTACATCGTTTGCGTATATTTACTATTCCAATTGTGTATCTTTACATCGTTTGGGTATCTTTACTATTCCAATTGTGTATCTTTACATCGTTTGCGTATCTTTACCATTCCAATTGTGTATCTTTTCATTTCTCGTTTGAGTATCTTTCTGTAAGGCTTCTGATGCGAGTTTCTATTGTATTTGAGAGTTTTGCAAGTGTGGGAGTGTGTTTCTTTCAAACTGAGTATCTTTACATCGTTTGCGTATCTTTACGATTCCAATTGTGTATCTTTTCATTTCTCGTTTGAGTATCTTTTTGTAAGGCTTTCTGATGCGAGTTTCTATTGAATTTGAGAGTTTTGCAAGTGTGGGAGTGTGTTTCTTTCAAACTGAGTATCTTTACATCGTTTGCGTATCTTTACTATTCCAATTGTGTATCTTTTCATTTCTCGTTTGAGTATCTTTCTGTAAGGCCTTCTGATGCGAGTTTCTATTGTATTTGAGAGTTTTGCAAGTGTGGGAGTGTGTTTCATTCAAACTGAGTATCTTTACATCGTTTGCGTATCTTTACTATTCCAATTGTGTATCTTTACATCGTTTGCGTATCTTTACTGTTCCAATTGTGTATCTTTTCATTTCTCGTTTGAGTATCTTTCTGTAACGCTTCTGATGCGAGTTTCTATTGTATTTGAGAGTTTTGCAAGTGTGGGAGTGTGTTTCTTTCAAACTCAGTATCTTTACATCGTTTGCGTATCTTTACTATTCCAATTGTTTATTTTTACATCGTTTGCGTATCTTTACTATTCCAATTGTGTATCTTTTCATTTCTCGTTTGAGTATCTTTCTGTAACGCTTCTGATGCGAGTTTCTATTGTATTTGAGAGTTTTGCCAGTGTGGGAGTGTGTTTCTTTCAAACTGAGTATCTTTACATCGTTTGCGTATCTTTACTATTCCAATTGTGTATCTTTTCATTTCTCGTTTGAGTATCTTTCTGTAACGCTTCTGATGCGAGTTTCTATTGTATTTGAGAGTTTTGCAAGTGTGGGAGTGTGTTTCTTTCAAACTGAGTATCTTTACATCGTTTGCGTATCTTTACTATTCTAATTGTGTATCTTTTCATTTCTTGTTTGAGTATCTTTCTGTAAGGCTTTCGGATGCGAGTTTCTATTGTATTTGAGAGTTTTCCAAGTGTGGGAGTGTGTTTCTTTCAAACTGAGTATCTTTACATCGTTTGTGTATCTTTACTATTCTAATTGTGTATCTTTTCATTTCTCGTTTGAGTATCTTTCTGTAAGGCTTTCGGATGCGAGTTTCTATTGTATTTGAGAGTTTTCCAAGTGTGGGAGTGTGTTTCTTTCAAACTGAGTTTCTTTACATCGTTTGCGTATCTTTACTATTCTAATTGTGTATCTTTTCATTTCTCGTTTGAGTATCTTTCTGTAAGGCTTTCGGATGCGAGTTTCTATTGTATTTGAGAGTTTTCCAAGTGTGGGAGTGTGTTTCTTTCAAACTGAGTATCTTTACATCGTTTGCGTATCTTTACTATTCTAATTGTGTATCTTTTCATTTCTCGTTTGAGTATCTTTCTGTAAGGCTTCTGATGCGAGTTTCTATTGTATTTGAGAGTTTTGCAAGTGTGGGAGTGTGTTTCTTTCAAACTGAGTATCTTTACATCGTTTGCGTATCTTTACTATTCTAATTGTGTATCTTTTCATTTCTCGTTTGAGTATCTTTCTATAAGGCTTTCGGATGCGAGTTTCTTTTGAATTTGAGAGTTTTGCAAGTGTGGGAGTGTGTTTCTTTCAAACTGAGTATCTTTACATCGTTTGCGTATCTTTACTATTCCAATTGTGTATCTTTACATCGTTTGCGTATCTTCACTATTCCAATTGTGTATCTTTTCATTTCTCGTTTGAGTATCTTTCTGTAAGGCTTCTGATGTGAGTTTCTATTGTATTTGAGAGTTTTGCAAGTGTGGGAGTGTGTTTCTTTTAAACTGAGTATCTTTACATCGTTTGCGTATCTTTACTATTCCAATTGTGTATCTTTACATCGTTTGCGTATCTGTACTATTCCAATTGTGTATCTTTTCATTTCTCGTTTGAGTATCTTTCTGTAACGCATCTGATGCGAGTTTCTATTGTATTTGAGAGTTTTGCAAGTGTGGGAGTGTGTTTCTTTCAAACTGAGTATCTTTACATCGTTTGCGTATATTTACTATTCCAATTGTATATCTTGACATCGTTTGCGTATCTTTACTATTCCAATTGTGTATCTTTACATCGTTTGCGTATCTTTACCATTCCAATTGTGTATCTTTTCATTTCTCGTTTGAGTATCTTTCTGAAAGGCTTCTGATGCGAGTTTCTATTGTATTTGAGAGTTTTGCAAGTGTGGGAGTGTGTTTCTTTCAAACTGAGTCTCTTTACATCGTTTGCGTATCTTTACGATTCCAATTGTGTATCTTTTCATTTCTCGTTTGAGTATCTTTTTGTAAGGCTTTCTGATGCGAGTTTCTATTGAATTTGAGAGTTTTGCAAGTGTGGGAGTGTGTTTCTTTCAAACTGAGTATCTTTACATCGTTTGCGTATCTTTACTATTCCAATTGTGTATCTTTACATCGTTTGCGTATCTTTACTATTCCAATTGTGTATCTTTTCATTTCTCGTTTGAGTATCTTTCTGTAAGGCTTTCGTATGCGAGTTTCTATTGAATTTGAGAGTTTTGCAAGTGTGGGAGTGTGTTTCTTTCAAACTGAGTATCTTTACATCGTTTGCGTATATTTACTATTCCAATTGTGTATCTTTACATCGTTTGCGTATCTTTACTATTCCAATTGTGTATCTTTACATCGTTTGCGTATCTTTACCATTCCAATTGTGTATCTTTTCATTTCTCGTTTGAGTATCTTTCTGTAAGGCTTCTGATGCGAGTTTCTATTGTATTTAAGAGTTTTGCAAGTGTGGGAGTGTGTTTCTTTCAAACTGAGTATCTTTACATCGTTTGCGTATCTTTACGATTCCAATTGTGTATCTTTTCATTTCTCGTTTGAGTATCTTTTCTGTAAGGCTTTCTGATGCGAGTTTCTATTGAATTTGAGAGTTTTGCAAGTGTGGGAGTGTGTTTCTTTCAAACTGAGTATCTTTACATCGTTTGCGTATATTTACTATTCCAATTGTGTATCTTTACATCGTTTGGGTATCTTTACTATTCCAATTGTGTATCTTTACATCGTTTGCGTATCTTTACCATTCCAATTGTGTATCTTTTCATTTCTCGTTTGAGTATCTTTCTGTAAGGCTTCTGATGCGAGTTTCTATTGTATTTGAGAGTTTTGCAAGTGTGGGAGTGTGTTTCTTTCAAACTGAGTATCTTTACATCGTTTGCGTATCTTTACGATTCCAATTGTGTATCTTTTCATTTCTCGTTTGAGTATCTTTTTGTAAGGCTTTCTGATGCGAGTTTCTATTGAATTTGAGAGTTTTGCAAGTGTGGGAGTGTGTTTCTTTCAAACTGAGTATCTTTACATCGTTTGCGTATCTTTACTATTCCAATTGTGTATCTTTTCGTTTCTCGTTTGAGTATCTTTCTGTAAGGCTTTCGGATGCGAGTTTCTATTGAATTTGAGAGTTTTGCAAGTGTGGGAGTGTGTTTCTTTCAAACTGAGTATCTTTACATCGTTTGCGTATCTTTACTATTCCAATTGTGTATCTTTACATCGTTTGCGTATCTTTACTATTCCAATTGTGTATCTTTTCATTTCTCGTTTGAGTATCTTTCTGTAAGGCTTTCGGATGCGAGTTTCTATTGAATTTGAGAGTTTTGCAAGTGTGGGAGTGTGTTTCTTTCAAACTGAGTATCTTTACATCGTTTGCGTATATTTACTATTCCAATTGTGTATCTTTACATCGTTTGCGTATCTTTACTATTCCAATTGTGTATCTTTACATCGTTTGCGTATCTTTACCATTCCAATTGTGTATCTTTTCATTTCTCGTTTGAGTATCTTTTCTGTAAGGCTTTCTGATGCGAGTTTCTATTGAATTTGAGAGTTTTGCAAGTGTGGGAGTGTGTTTCTTTCAAACTGAGTATCTTTACATCGTTTGCGTATATTTACTATTCCAATTGTGTATCTTTACATCGTTTGGGTATCTTTACTATTCCAATTGTGTATCTTTACATCGTTTGCGTATCTTTACCATTCCAATTGTGTATCTTTTCATTTCTCGTTTGAGTATCTTTCTGTAAGGCTTCTGATGCGAGTTTCTATTGTATTTGAGAGTTTTGCAAGTGTGGGAGTGTGTTTCTTTCAAACTGAGTCTCTTTACATCGTTTGCGTATCTTTACGATTCCAATTGTGTATCTTTTCATTTCTCGTTTGAGTATCTTTTTGTAAGGCTTTCTGATGCGAGTTTCTATTGAATTTGAGAGTTTTGCAAGTGTGGGAGTGTGTTTCTTTCAAACTGAGTATCTTTACATCGTTTGCGTATCTTTACTATTCCAATTGTGTATCTTTACATCGTTTGCGTATCTTTACTATTCCAATTGTGTATCTTTTCATTTCTCGTTTGAGTATCTTTCTGTAAGGCTTTCGTATGCGAGTTTCTATTGAATTTGAGAGTTTTGCAAGTGTGGGAGTGTGTTTCTTTCAAACTGAGTATCTTTACATCGTTTGCGTATATTTACTATTCCAATTGTGTATCTTTACATCGTTTGCGTATCTTTACTATTCCAATTGTGTATCTTTACATCGTTTGCGTATCTTTACCATTCCAATTGTGTATCTTTTCATTTCTCGTTTGAGTATCTTTCTGTAAGGCTTCTGATGCGAGTTTCTATTGTATTTAAGAGTTTTGCAAGTGTGGGAGTGTGTTTCTTTCAAACTGAGTATCTTTACATCGTTTGCGTATCTTTACGATTCCAATTGTGTATCTTTTCATTTCTCGTTTGAGTATCTTTTCTGTAAGGCTTTCTGATGCGAGTTTCTATTGAATTTGAGAGTTTTGCAAGTGTGGGAGTGTGTTTCTTTCAAACTGAGTATCTTTACATCGTTTGCGTATATTTACTATTCCAATTGTGTATCTTTACATCGTTTGGGTATCTTTACTATTCCAATTGTGTATCTTTACATCGTTTGCGTATCTTTACCATTCCAATTGTGTATCTTTTCATTTCTCGTTTGAGTATCTTTCTGTAAGGCTTCTGATGCGAGTTTCTATTGTATTTGAGAGTTTTGCAAGTGTGGGAGTGTGTTTCTTTCAAACTGAGTATCTTTACATCGTTTGCGTATCTTTACGATTCCAATTGTGTATCTTTTCATTTCTCGTTTGAGTATCTTTTTGTAAGGCTTTCTGATGCGAGTTTCTATTGAATTTGAGAGTTTTGCAAGTGTGGGAGTGTGTTTCTTTCAAACTGAGTATCTTTACATCGTTTGCGTATCTTTACTATTCCAATTGTGTATCTTTTCGTTTCTCGTTTGAGTATCTTTCTGTAAGGCTTTCGGATGCGAGTTTCTATTGAATTTGAGAGTTTTGCAAGTGTGGGAGTGTGTTTCTTTCAAACTGAGTATCTTTACATCGTTTGCGTATCTTTACTATTCCAATTGTGTATCTTTACATCGTTTGCGTATCTTTACTATTCCAATTGTGTATCTTTTCATTTCTCGTTTGAGTATCTTTCTGTAAGGCTTTCGGATGCGAGTTTCTATTGAATTTGAGAGTTTTGCAAGTGTGGGAGTGTGTTTCTTTCAAACTGAGTATCTTTACATCGTTTGCGTATATTTACTATTCCAATTGTGTATCTTTACATCGTTTGCGTATCTTTACTATTCCAATTGTGTATCTTTACATCGTTTGCGTATCTTTACCATTCCAATTGTGTATCTTTTCATTTCTCGTTTCAGTATCTTTTCTGTAAGGCTTTCTGATGCGAGTTTCTATTGAATTTGAGAGTTTTGCAAGTGTGGGAGTGTGTTTCTTTCAAACTGAGTATCTTTACATCGTTTGCGTATATTTACTATTCCAATTGTGTATCTTTACATCGTTTGGGTATCTTTACTATTCCAATTGTGTATCTTTACATCGTTTGCGTATCTTTACCATTCCAATTGTGTATCTTTTCATTTCTCGTTTGAGTATCTTTCTGTAAGGCTTCTGATGCGAGTTTCTATTGTATTTGAGAGTTTTGCAAGTGTGGGAGTGTGTTTCTTTCAAACTGAGTATCTTTACATCGTTTGCGTATCTTTACTATTCCAATTGTGTATCTTTACATCGTTTGCGTATTTTTACTATTCCAATTGTGTATCTTTACATCATTTGCGTATCTTTACTTTTCCAATTGTGTATCTTTTCATTTCCCGTTTGAGTATCTTTCTGTAACGCTTCTGATGTGAGTTTCTATTGTATTTGAGAGTTTTGCAAGTGTGGGAGTGTGTTTCTTTCAAACTCAGTATCTTTACATCGTTTGCGTATCTTTACTATTCCAATTGTTTGTCTTTACATCGTTTGCGTATCTTTACTATTCCAATTGTGTATCTTTTCATTTCTCGTTTGAGTATCTTTATGTAAGGCTTCTGATGCGAGTTTCTATTGAATTTGAGAGTTTTGCAAGTGTGGGAGTGTGTTTCTTTCAAACGGAGTATCTTTACATCGTTTGCGTATCGTTACTATTCCAATTGTGTATCTTTACATCGTTTGCGTATCTGTACTATTCCAACTGTGTATCTTTTCATTTCTCGTTTGAGTATCTTTCTGTAACGCTTCTGATGCGAGTTTCTATTGTATTTGAGAGTTTTGCAAGTGTGGGAGTGTGTTTCTTTCAAACTGAGTCTCTTTACATCGTTTGCGTATCTTTACGATTCCAATTGTGTATCTTTTCATTTCTCGTTTGAGTATCTTTTTGTAAGGCTTTCTGATGCGAGTTTCTATTGAATTTGAGAGTTTTGCAAGTGTGGGAGTGTGTTTCTTTCAAACTGAGTATCTTTACATCGTTTGCGTATCTTTACTATTCCAATTGTGTATCTTTACATCGTTTGCGTATCTTTACTATTCCAATTGTGTATCTTTTCATTTCTCGTTTGAGTATCTTTCTGTAAGGCTTTCGTATGCGAGTTTCTATTGAATTTGAGAGTTTTGCAAGTGTGGGAGTGTGTTTCTTTCAAACTGAGTATCTTTACATCGTTTGCGTATATTTACTATTCCAATTGTGTATCTTTACATCGTTTGCGTATCTTTACTATTCCAATTGTGTATCTTTACATCGTTTGCGTATCTTTACCATTCCAATTGTGTATCTTTTCATTTCTCGTTTGAGTATCTTTCTGTAAGGCTTCTGATGCGAGTTTCTATTGTATTTAAGAGTTTTGCCAGTGTGGGAGTGTGTTTCTTTCAAACTGAGTATCTTTACATCGTTTGCGTATCTTTACGATTCCAATTGTGTATCTTTTCATTTCTCGTTTGAGTATCTTTTTTGTAAGGCTTTGTGATGCGAGTTTCTATTGAATTTGAGAGTTTTGCAAGTGTGGGAGTGTGTTTCTTTCAAACTGAGTATCTTTACATCGTTTGCGTATCTTTACTATTCCAATTGTGTATCTTTACATCGTTTGCGTATTTTTACTATTCCAATTGTGTATCTTTACATCATTTGCGTATCTTTACTTTTCCAATTGTGTATCTTTTCATTTCCCGTTTGAGTATCTTTCTGTAAGGCTTTCGGTTGCGAGTTTCTATTGAATTTGAGAGTTTTGCAAGTGTGGGAGTGTTTTTCTTTCAAACTGAGTATCTTTACATCGTTTGCGTATCTTTACTATTCCAATTGTGTATGTTTACATCGTTTGCGTATCTTTACCATTCCAATTGTGTATCTTTTCATTTCTCGTTTGAGTATCTTTCTGTAAGGCTTCTGATGCGAGTTTCTATTGTATTTAAGAGTTTTGCCAGTGTGGGAGTGTGTTTCTTTCAAACTGAGTCTCTTTACATCGTTTGCGTATCTTTACGATTCCAATTGTGTATCTTTTCATTTCTCGTTTGAGTATCTTTATGTAAGGCTTCTGATGCGAGTTTCTATTGAATTTGAGAGTTTTGCAAGTGTGGGAGTGTGTTTCTTTCAAACGGAGTATCTTTACATCGTTTGCGTATCGTTACTATTCCAATTGTGTATCTTTACATCGTTTGCGTATCTGTACTATTCCAACTGTGTATCTTTTCATTTCTCGTTTGAGTATCTTTCTGTAACGCTTCTGATGCGAGTTTCTATTGTATTTGAGAGTTTTGCAAGTGTGGGAGTGTGTTTCTTTCAAACTGAGTATCTTTACATCGTTTGCGTATCTTTACTATTCCAATTGTGTATCTTTACATCGTTTGCGTATCTTTACTATTCCAATTGTGTATCTTTTCATTTCTCGTTTGAGTATCTTTCTGTAAGGCTTTCGGATGTGAGTTTCTATTGAATTTGAGAGTTTTGCAAGTGTGGGAGTGTGTTTCTTTCAAATTGAGTATCTTTACATCGTTTGCGTATCTTTACTATTCCAATTGTGTATCTTTTCATTTCTCGTTTGAGTATCTTTCTGTAAGGCTTCTGATGCGAGTTTCTATTGTATTTGAGAGTTTTGCAAGTGTGGGAGTGTGTTTCTTTCAAACTGAGTATCTTTACATCGTTTGCGTATCTTTACCATTCCAATTGTGTATCTTTTCATTTCTCGTTTGAGTATCTTTCTGTAAGGCTTCTGATGCGAGTTTCTATTGTATTTGAGAGTTTTGCAAGTGTGGGAGTGTGTTTCTTTCAAACTGAGTCTCTTTACATCGTTTGCGTATCTTTACGATTCCAATTGTGTATCTTTTCATTTCTCGTTTGAGTATCTTTTTGTAAGGCTTTCTGATGCGAGTTTCTATTGAATTTGAGAGTTTTGCAAGTGTGGGAGTGTGTTTCTTTCAAACTGAGTATCTTTACATCGTTTGCGTATCTTTACTATTCCAATTGTGTATCTTTACATCGTTTGCGTATCTTTACTATTCCAATTGTGTATCTTTTCATTTCTCGTTTGAGTATCTTTCTGTAAGGCTTTCGGATGCGAGTTTCTATTGAATTTGAGAGTTTTGCAAGTGTGGGAGTGTGTTTCTTTCAAACTGAGTATCTTTACATCGTTTGCGTATATTTACTATTCCAATTGTGTATCTTTACATCGTTTGCGTATCTTTACTATTCCAATTGTGTATCTTTACATCGTTTGCGTATCTTTACCATTCCAATTGTGTATCTTTTCATTTCTCGTTTGAGTATCTTTCTGTAAGGCTTCTGATGCGAGTTTCTATTGTATTTAAGAGTTTTGCCAGTGTGGGAGTGTGTTTCTTTCAAACTGAGTATCTTTACATCGTTTGCGTATCTTTACGATTCCAATTGTGTATCTTTTCATTTCTCGTTTGAGTATCTTTTTTGTAAGGCTTTGTGATGCGAGTTTCTATTGAATTTGAGAGTTTTGCAAGTGTGGGAGTGTGTTTCTTTCAAACTGAGTATCTTTACATCGTTTGCGTATCTTTACTATTCCAATTGTGTATCTTTACATCGTTTGCGTATCTTTACTATTCCAATTGTGTATCTTTTCATTTCTCGTTTGAGTATCTTTCTGTAAGGCTTTCGGATGCGAGTTTCTATTGAATTTGAGAGTTTTGCAAGTGTGGGAGTGTGTTTCTTTCAAACTGAGTATCTTTACATCGTTTGCGTATATTTACTATTCCAATTGTGTATCTTTACATCGTTTGCGTATCTTTACTATTCCAATTGTGTATCTTTACATCGTTTGCGTATCTTTACCATTCCAATTGTGTATCTTTTCATTTCTCGTTTGAGTATCTTTCTGTAAGGCTTCTGATGCGAGTTTCTATTGTATTTAAGAGTTTTGCAAGTGTGGGAGTGTGTTTCTTTCAAACTGAGTATCTTTACATCGTTTGCGTATCTTTACGATTCCAATTGTGTATCTTTTCATTTCTCGTTTGAGTATCTTTTTTGTAAGGCTTTCTGATGCGAGTTTCTATTGAATTTGAGAGTTTTGCAAGTGTGGGAGTGTGTTTCTTTCAAACTGAGTATCTTTACATCGTTTGCGTATATTTACTATTCCAATTGTGTATCTTTACATCGTTTGGGTATCTTTACTATTCCAATTGTGTATCTTTACATCGTTTGCGTATCTTTACCATTCCAATTGTGTATCTTTTCATTTCTCGTTTGAGTATCTTTCTGTAAGGCTTCTGATGCGAGTTTCTATTGTATTTGAGAGTTTTGCAAGTGTGGGAGTGTGTTTCTTTCAAACTGAGTATCTTTACATCGTTTGCGTATCTTTACGATTCCAATTGTGTATCTTTTCATTTCTCGTTTGAGTATCTTTTTGTAAGGCTTTCTGATGCGAGTTTCTATTGAATTTGAGAGTTTTGCAAGTGTGGGAGTGTGTGTCTTTCAAACTGAGTATCTTTACATCGTTTGCGTATCTTTACTATTCCAATTGTGTATCTTTTCATTTCTCGTTTGAGTATCTTTCTGTAAGGCTTTCGGATGCGAGTTTCTATTGAATTTGAGAGTTTTGCAAGTGTGGGAGTGTGTTTCTTTCAAACTGAGTATCTTTACATCGTTTGCGTATCTTTACTATTCCAATTGTGTATCTTTACAACGTTTGCGTATTTTTACTATTCCAATTGTGTATCTTTACATCATTTGCGTATCTTTACTTTTCCAATTGTGTATCTTTTCATTTCCCGTTTGAGTATCTTTCTGTAAGGCTTTCGGTTGCGAGTTTCTATTGAATTTGAGAGTTTTGCAAGTGTGGGAGTGTTTTTCTTTCAAACTGAGTATCTTTACATCGTTTGCGTATCTTTACTATTCCAATTGTGTATCTTTTCATTTCTCGTTTGAGTATCTTTCTGTAACGCTTCTGATGTGAGTTTCTATTGTATTTGAGAGTTTTGCAAGTGTGGGAGTGTGTTTCTTTCAAACTCAGTATCTTTACATCGTTTGCGTATCTTTACTATTCCAATTGTTTGTCTTTACATCGTTTGCGTATCTTTACTATTCCAATTGTGTATCTTTTCATTTCTCGTTTGAGTATCTTTATGTAAGGCTTCTGATGCGAGTTTCTATTGAATTTGAGAGTTTTGCAAGTGTGGGAGTGTGTTTCTTTCAAACGGAGTATCTTTACATCGTTTGCGTATCGTTACTATTCCAATTGTGTATCTTTACATCGTTTGCGTATCTGTACTATTCCAACTGTGTATCTTTTCATTTCTCGTTTGAGTATCTTTCTGTAACGCTTCTGATGCGAGTTTCTATTGTATTTGAGAGTTTTGCAAGTGTGGGAGTGTGTTTCTTTCAAACTGAGTATCTTTACATCGTTTGCGTATCTTTACTATTCCAATTGTGTATCTTTACATCGTTTGCGTATCTTTACTATTCCAATTGTGTATCTTTTCATTTCTCGTTTGAGTATCTTTCTGTAAGGCTTTCGGATGTGAGTTTCTATTGAATTTGAGAGTTTTGCAAGTGTGGGAGTGTGTTTCTTTCAAATTGAGTATCTTTACATCGTTTGCGTATCTTTACTATTCCAATTGTGTATCTTTTCATTTCTCGTTTGAGTATCTTTCTGTAAGGCTTCTGATGCGAGTTTCTATTGTATTTGAGAGTTTTGCAAGTGTGGGAGTGTGTTTCTTTCAAACTGAGTATCTTTACATCGTTTGCGTATCTTTACCATTCCAATTGTGTAACTTTTCATTTCTCGTTTGAGTATCTTTCTGTAAGGCTTCTGATGCGAGTTTCTATTGTATTTGAGAGTTTTGCAAGTGTGGGAGTGTGTTTCTTTCAAACTGAGTCTCTTTTTACATCGTTTGCGTATCTTTACGATTCCAATTGTGTATCTTTTCATTTCTCGTTTGAGTATCTTTTTGTAAGGCTTTCTGATGCGAGTTTCTATTGAATTTGAGAGTTTTGCAAGTGTGGGAGTGTGTTTCTTTCAAACTGAGTATCTTTACATCGTTTGCGTATCTTTACTATTCCAATTGTGTATCTTTACATCGTTTGCGTATCTTTACTATTCCAATTGTGTATCTTTTCATTTCTCGTTTGAGTATCTTTCTGTAAGGCTTTCGGATGCGAGTTTCTATTGAATTTTAGAGTTTTGCAAGTGTGGGAGTGTGTTTCTTTCAAACTGAGTATCTTTACATCGTTTGCGTATATTTACTATTCCAATTGTGTATCTTTACATCGTTTGCGTATCTTTACTATTCCAATTGTGTATCTTTACATCGTTTGCGTATCTTTACCATTCCAATTGTGTATCTTTTCATTTCTCGTTTGAGTATCTTTCTGTAAGGCTTCTGATGCGAGTTTCTATTGTATTTAAGAGTTTTGCCAGTGTGGGAGTGTGTTTCTTTCAAACTGAGTATCTTTACATCGTTTGCGTATCTTTACGATTCCAATTGTGTATCTTTTCATTTCTAGTTTGAGTATCTTTTTTGTAAGGCTTTGTGATGCGAGTTTCTATTGAATTTGAGAGTTTTGCAAGTGTGGGAGTGTGTTTCTTTCAAACTGAGTATCTTTACATCGTTTGCGTATCTTTACTATTCCAATTGTGTATCTTTACATCGTTTGCGTATCTTTACTATTCCAATTGTGTATCTTTTCATTTCTCGTTTGAGTATCTTTCTGTAAGGCTTTCGGATGCGAGTTTCTATTGAATTTGAGAGTTTTGCAAGTGTGGGAGTGTGTTTCTTTCAAACTGAGTATCTTTACATCGTTTGCGTATATTTACTATTCCAATTGTGTATCTTTACATCGTTTGCGTATCTTTACTATTCCAATTGTGTATCTTTACATCGTTTGCGTATCTTTACCATTCCAATTGTGTATCTTTTCATTTCTCGTTTGAGTATCTTTCTGTAAGGCTTCTGATGCGAGTTTCTATTGTATTTAAGAGTTTTGCAAGTGTGGGAGTGTGTTTCTTTCAAACTGAGTATCTTTACATCGTTTGCGTATCTTTACGATTCCAATTGTGTATCTTTTCATTTCTCGTTTGAGTATCTTTTTTGTAAGGCTTTCTGATGCGAGTTTCTATTGAATTTGAGAGTTTTGCAAGTGTGGGAGTGTGTTTCTTTCAAACTGAGTATCTTTACATCGTTTGCGTATATTTACTATTCCAATTGTGTATCTTTACATCGTTTGGGTATCTTTACTATTCCAATTGTGTATCTTTACATCGTTTGCGTATCTTTACTATTCCAATTGTGTATCTTTTCATTTCTCGTTTGAGTATCTTTCTGTAAGGCTTCTGATGCGAGTTTCTATTGTATTTGAGAGTTTTCCAAGTGTGGGAGTGTGTTTCTTTCAAACTGAGTACCTTTACATCGTTTGCGTATCTTTACTATTCTAATTGTGTATCTTTTCATTTCTCGTTTGAGTATCTTTCTGTAACGCTTCTGATGCGAGTTTCTATTATTTTTGAGAGTTTTGCAAGTGTGGGAGTGTGTTTCTTTCAAACTCAGTATCTTTACATCGTTTGCGTATCTTTACTATTCCAATTGTTTATCTTTACATCGTTTGCGTATCTTTACTATTCCAATTGTGTATCTTTTCATTTCTCGTTTGAGTATCTTTCTGTAAGGCTTCTGATGCGAGTTTCTATTGTATTTGAGAGTTTTGCAAGTGTGGGAGTGTGTTTCATTCAAACTGAGTATCTTTACATCGTTTGCGTATCTTTACTATTACAATTGTGTATCTTTACATCGTTTGCGTATCTTTACTATTCCAATTGTGTATCTTTTCATTTCTCGTTTGAGTATCTTTCTGTAAGGCTTCTGATGCGAGTTTCTATTGTATTTGAGAGTTTTCCAAGTGTGGGAGTGTGTTTCTTTCAAACTGAGTATCTTTACATCGTTTGCGTATCTTTACTAATCTAATTGTGTATCTTTTCATTTCTCGTTTGAGTATCTTTCTGTAAGGCTTTCGGATGCGAGTTTCTATTGTATTTGAGAGTTTTCCAAGTGTGGGAGTGTGTTTCTTTCAAACTGAGTATCTTTACATCGTTTGCGTATCTTTACTATTCCAATTGTGTATCTTTACATCGTTTGCGTATCTTTACTATTCCAATTGTGTATCTTTTCATTTCTCGTTTGAGTATCTTTCTGTAAGGCTTCTGATGCGAGTTTCTATTGTATTTGAGAGTTTTCCAAGTGTGGGAGTGTGTTTCTTTCAAACTGAGTACCTTTACATCGTTTGCGTATCTTTACTATTCTAATTGTGTATCTTTTCATTTCTCGTTTGAGTATCTTTCTGTAACGCTTCTGATGCGAGTTTCTATTATTTTTGAGAGTTTTGCAAGTGTGGGAGTGTGTTTCTTTCAAACTCAGTATCTTTACATCGTTTGCGTATCTTTACTATTCCAATTGTTTATCTTTACATCGTTTGCGTATCTTTACTATTCCAATTGTGTATCTTTTCATTTCTCGTTTGAGTATCTTTCTGTAAGGCTTCTGATGCGAGTTTCTATTGAATTTGAGAGTTTTGCAAGTGTGGGAGTGTGTTTCTTTCAAACTCAGTATCTTTACATCGTTTGCGTATCTTTACTATTCCAATTGTGTATCTTTACATCGTTTGCGTATCTTTACTATTCCAATTGTGTATCTTTTCATTTCTCGTTTGAGTATCTTTCTGTAAGGCTTATGATGCGAGTTTTTATTGTATTTGAGAGTTTTGCAAGTGTGGGAGTGTGTTTCTTTCAAACTGAGTATCTTTACATCGTTTGCGTATCTTTACTATTCCAATTGTGTATCTTTACATCGTTTGCGTATCTTTACTATTCCAATTGTGTATCTTTTCATTTCTCGTTTGAGTATCTTTCTGTAAGGCTTTCGGATGTGAGTTTCTATTGAATTTGAGAGTTTTGCAAGTGTGGGAGTGTGTTTCTTTCAAATTGAGTATCTTTACATCGTTTGCGTATCTTTACTATTCCAATTGTGTATCTTTTCATTTCTCGTTTGAGTATCTTTCTGTAAGGCTTCTGATGCGAGTTTCTGTTGTATTTGAGAGTTTTGCAAGTGTGGGAGTGTGTTTCTTTCAAACTGAGTATCTTTACATCGTTTGCGTATCTTTACTATTCCAATTGTGTATCTTTTCATTTCTCGTTTGAGTATCTTTCTGTAAGGCTTTCTGATGCGAGTTTCTATTGAATTTGAGAGTTTTGCAAGTGTGGGAGTGTGTTTCTTTCAAACTGAGTATCTTTACATCGTTTGCGTATCTTTACTATTCTAATTATGTATCTTTACATCGTTTGCGTATCTTTACTATTCCAATTCTGTATCTTTTCTTTTCTCGTTTGAGTATCTTTCTGTAATGCTTCTGATGCGAGTTTCTATTGTATTTGAGAGTTTTCCAAGTGTGGGAGTGTGTTTCTTTCAAACTGAGTATCTTTACATCGTTTGCGTATCTTTACTATTCTAATTGTGTATCTTTTCATTTCTCGTTTGAGTATCTTTCTGTAAGGCTTCTGATGCGAGTTTCTATTGTATTTGAGAGTTTTGCAAGTGTGGGAGTGTGTTTCATTCAAACTGAGTATCTTTACATCGTTTGCGTATCTTTACTATTACAATTGTGTATCTTTACATCGTTTGCGTATCTTTACTATTCCAATTGTGTATCTTTTCATTTCTCGTTTGAGTATCTTTCTGTAAGGCTTCTGATGCGAGTTTCTATTGTATTTGAGAGTTTTCCAAGTGTGGGAGTGTGTTTCTTTCAAACTGAGTATCTTTACATCGTTTGCGTATCTTTACTATTCCAATTGTGTATCTTTTCATTTCTCGTTTGAGTATCTTTCTGTAAGGCTTCTGATGCGAGTTTCTATTGAATTTGAGAGTTTTGCAAGTGTGGGAGTGTGTTTCTTTCAAACTGAGTATCTTTACATCGTTTGCGTATCTTTACTATTCCAATTGTGTATCTTTTCATTTCTCGTTTGAGTATCTTTCTGTAAGGCTTCTGATGCGAGTTTCTATTGAATTTGAGAGTTTTGCAAGTGTGGGAGTGTGTTTCTTTCAAACTGAGTATCTTTACATCGTTTGCGTATCTTTATATTCCAATTGTGTATCTTTACATCGTTTGCGTATCTTTACTATTCTAATTATGTATCTTTACATCGTTTGCGTATCTTTACTATTCCAATTGTGTATCTTTTCTTTTCTCGTTTGAGTATCTTTCTGTAACGCTTCTGATGCGAGTTTCTATTGTATTTGAGAGTTTTGCAAGTGTGGGAGTTTGTTTCTTTCAAACTTAGTATCTTTACATCGTTTGCGTATCTTTACTATTCCAATTTTGTATCTTTACATCGTTTGCGTATCTTTACTATTCCAATTGTGTATCTTTTCATTTCTCGTTTGAGTATCTTTCTGTAAGGCTTATGATGCGAGTTTTTATTGTATTTGAGAGTTTTGCAAGTGTGGGAGTGTGTTTCTTTCAAACTGAGTATCTTTACATCGTTTGCGTATCTTTACTATTCCAATTGTGTATCTTTTCATTTCTCGTTTGAGTATCTTTCTGTAAGGCTTCTGATGCGAGTTTCTATTGTATTTGAGAGTTTTGCAAGTGTGGGAGTGTGTTTCTTTCAAACTCAGTATCTTTATATCGTTTGCGTATCTTTACTATTCCAATTGTTTATTTTTACATCGTTTGCGTATCTTTACTATTCCAATTGTGTATCTTTTCATTTCTCGTTTGAGTATCTTTCTGTAACGCTTCTGATGCGAGTTTCTATTGTATTTGAGAGTTTTGCAAGTGTGGGAGTGTGTTTCTTTCAAACTGAGTATCTTTACATCGTTTGCGTATCTTTACTATTCCAATTGTGTATCTTTTCATTTCTCGTTTGAGTATCTTTCTGTAAGGCTTCTGATGCGAGTTTCTATTGTATTTGAGAGTTTTGCAAGTGTGGGAGTGTGTTTCTTTCAAACTGAGTATCTTTACATCGTTTGCGTATCTTTATATTCCAATTGTGTATCTTTACATCGTTTGCGTATCTTTACTATTCTAATTATGTATCTTTACATCGTTTGGGTATCTTTACTATTCCAATTGTGTATCTTTTCTTTTCTCGTTTGAGTATGTTTCTGTAACGCTTCTGATGCGAGTTTCTATTGTATTTGAGAGTTTTGCAAGTGTGGGAGTTTGTTTCTTTCAAACTGAGTATCTTTACATCGTTTGCGTATCTTTACTATTCTAATTGTGTATCTTTTCATTTCTCGTTTGAGTATCTTTCTGTAAGGCTTCTGATGCGAGTTTCTATTGAATTTGAGAGTTTTGCAAGTGTGGGAGTGTGTTTCTTTTAAACTGAGTATCTTTACATCGTTTGCGTATCTTTACTATTCTAATTATGTATCTTTACATCGTTTGCGTATCTTTACTATTCCAATTGTGTATCTTTTCTTTTCTCGTTTGAGTATCTTTCTGTAACGCTTCTGATGCGAGTTTCTATTGTATTTGAGAGTTTTGCAAGTGTGGGAGTTTGTTTCTTTCAAACTGAGTATCTTTACATCGTTTGCGTATCTTTACTATTCAAATTGTGTATGTTTACATCGTTTGCGTATCTTTACTATTCCAATTGTGTATCTTTTCATTTCTCGTTTGAGTATCTTTCTGTAAGGCTTCTGATGCGAGTTTCTATTGAATTTGAGAGTTTTGCAAGTGTGGGAGTGTGTTTCTTTCAAACTCAGTATCTTTACATCGTTTGCGTATCTTTACTATTCCAATTGTGTATCTTTACATCGTTTGCGTATCTTTACTATTCCAATTGTGTATCTTTTCATTTCTCGTTTGAGTATCTTTCTGTAAGGCTTTCGAATGTGAGTTTCTATTGAATTTGAGAGTTTTGCAAGTGTGGGAGTGTGTTTCTTTCAAACTGAGTATCTTTACATCGTTTGCGTATCTTTACTATTCCAATTGTGTATCTTTTCATTTCTCGTTTCAGTATCTTTCTGTAAGGCTTCTGATGCGAGTTTCTATTGTATTTGAGAGTTTTGCAAGTGTGGGAGTGTGTTTCTTTCAAACTGAGTATCTTTACATCGTTTGCGTATCTTTATATTCAAATTGTGTATCTTTACATCGTTTGCGTATCTTTACTATTCCAATTGTGTATCTTTTCATTTCTCGTTTGAGTATCTTTCTGTAAGCCTTCTGATGCGAGTTTCTATTGTATTTGAGAGTTTTCCAAGTGTGGGAGTGTGTTTCTTTCAAACTGAGTATCTTTACATCGTTTGCGTATCTTTACTATTCTAATTGTGTATCTTTTCATTTCTCGTTTGAGTATCTTTCTGTAAGGCTTTCGGATGCGAGTTTCTATTGTATTTGAGAGTTTTCCAAGTGTGGGAGTGTGTTTCTTTCAAACTGAGTATCTTTACATCGTTTGCGTATCTTTACTATTCCAATTGTGTATCTTTTCATTTCTCGTTTGAGTATCTTTCTGTAAGGCTTCTGATGCGAGTTTCTATTGAATTTGAGAGTTTTGCAAGTGTGGGAGTGTGTTTCTTTCAAACTGAGTATCTTTACATCGTTTGCGTATCTTTATATTCCAATTGTGTATCTTTACATCGTTTGCGTATCTTTACTATTCTAATTATGTATCTTTACATCGTTTGCGTATCTTTACTATTCCAATTGTGTATCTTTTCTTTTCTCGTTTGAGTATCTTTCTGTAACGCTTCTGATGCGAGTTTCTATTGTATTTGAGAGTTTTGCAAGTGTGGGAGTTTGTTTCTTTCAAACTGAGTATCTTTACATCGTTTGCGTATCTTTACTATTCCAATTGTGTATCTTTACATCGTTTGCGTATCTTTACTATTCCAATTGTGTATCTTTTCATTTCTCGTTTGAGTATCTTTCTGTAAGGCTTATGATGCGAGTTTTTATTGTATTTGAGAGTTTTGCAAGTGTGGGAGTGTGTTTCTTTCAAACTGAGTATCTTTACATCGTTTGCGTATCTTTACTATTCCAATTGTGTATCTTTTCATTTCTCGTTTGAGTATCTTTCTGTAAGGCTTCTGATGCGAGTTTCTATTGTATTTGAGAGTTTTGCAAGTGTGGGAGTGTGTTTCTTTCAAACTCAGTATCTTTACATCGTTTGCGTATCTTTACTATTCCAATTGTTTATTTTTACATCGTTTGCGTATTTTTACTATTCCAATTGTGTATCTTTTCATTTCTCGTTTGAGTATCTTTCTGTAACGCTTCTGATGCGAGTTTCTATTGTATTTGAGAGTTTTGCAAGTGTGGGAGTGTGTTTCTTTCAAACTGAGTATCTTTACATCGTTTGCGTATCTTTACTATTCCAATTGTGTATCTTTTCATTTCTCGTTTGAGTATCTTTCTGTAAGGCTTCTGATGCGAGTTTCTATTGTATTTGAGAGTTTTGCAAGTGTGGGAGTGTGTTTCTTTCAAACTGAGTATCTTTACATCGTTTGCGTATCTTTATATTCCAATTGTGTATCTTTACATCGTTTGCGTATCTTTACTATTCCAATTGTGTATCTTTTCATTTCTCGTTTGAGTATCTTTCTGTAAGGCTTCTGATGCGAGTTTCTATTGTATTTGTGAGTTTTCCAAGTGTGGGAGTGTGTTTCTTTCAAATTGAGTATCTTTACATCGTTTGCGTATCTTTACTATTCTAATTGTGTATCTTTTCATTTCTCGTTTGAGTATCTTTCTGTAAGGCTTTCGGATGCGAGTTTCTATTGTATTTGAGAGTTTTCCAAGTGTGGGAGTGTGTTTCTTTCAAACTGAGTATCTTTACATCGTTTGCGTATCTTTACTATTCCAATTGTGTATCTTTTCATTTCTCGTTTGAGTATCTTTCTGTAAGGCTTCTGATGCGAGTTTCTATTGAATTTGAGAATTTTGCAAGTGTGGGAGTGTGTTTCTTTCAAACTGAGTATCTTTACATCGTTTGCGTATCTTTATATTCCAATTGTGTATCTTTACATCGTTTGCGTATCTTTACTATTCTAATTATGTATCTTTACATCGTTTGCGTATCTTTACTATTCCAATTGTGTATCTTTTCTTTTCTCGTTTGAGTATCTTTCTGTAACGCTTCTGATGCGAGTTTCTATTGTATTTGAGAGTTTTGCAAGTGTGGGAGTTTGTTTCTTTCAAACTGAGTATCTTTACATCGTTTGCGTATCTTTACTATTCCAATTGTGTATCTTTTCATTTCTCGTTTGAGTATCTTTCTGTAAGGCTTCTGATGCGAGTTTCTATTGAATTTGAGAGTTTTGCAAGTGTGGGAGTGTGTTTCTTTCAAACTGAGTATCTTTACATCGTTTGCGTATCTTTACTATTCCAATTGTGTATCTTTTCATTTCTCGTTTGAGTATCTTTCTGTAAGGCTTCTGATGCGAGTTTCTATTGAATTTGAGAGTTTTGCAAGTGTGGGAGTGTGTTTCTTTCAAACTGAGTATCTTTACATCGTTTGCGTATCTTTATATTCCAATTGTGTATCTTTACATCGTTTGCGTATCTTTACTATTCTAATTATGTATCTTTACATCGTTTGCGTATCTTTACTATTCCAATTGTGTATCTTTTCATTTCTCGTTTGAGTATCTTTCTGTAAGGCTTATGATGCGAGTTTTTATTGTATTTGAGAGTTTTGCAAGTGTGGGAGTTTGTTTCTTTCAAACTGAGTATCTTTACATCGTTTGCGTATCTTTACTATTCCAATTGTGTATCTTTACATCGTTTGCGTATCTTTACTATTCCAATTGTGTATCTTTTCATTTCTCGTTTGAGTAACTTTCTGTAAGGCTTATGATGCGAGTTTTTATTGTATTTGAGAGTTTTGCAAGTGTGGGAGTGTGTTTCTTTCAAACTGAGTATCTTTACATCGTTTGCGTATCTTTACTATTCCAATTGTGTATCTTTTCATTTCTCGTTTGAGTATCTTTCTGTAAGGCTTCTGATGCGAGTTTCTATTGTATTTGAGAGTTTTGCAAGTGTGGGAGTGTGTTTCTTTCAAACTCAGTATCTTTACATCGTTTGCGTATCTTTACTATTCCAATTGTTTATTTTTACATCGTTTGCGTATCTTTACTATTCCAATTGTGTATCTTTTCATTTCTCGTTTGAGTATCTTTCTGTAACGCTTCTGATGCGAGTTTCTATTGTATTTGAGAGTTTTGCAAGTGTGGGAGTGTGTTTCTTTCAAACTGAGTATCTTTACATCGTTTGCGTATCTTTACTATTCCAATTGTGTATCTTTTCATTTCTCGTTTGAGTATCTTTCTGTAAGGCTTCTGATGCGAGTTTCTATTGTATTTGAGAGTTTTGCAAGTGTGGGAGTGTGTTTCTTTCAAACTGAGTATCTTTACATCGTTTGCGTATCTTTATATTCCAATTGTGTATCTTTACATCGTTTGCGTATCTTTACTATTCTAATTATGTATCTTTACATCGTTTGCGTATCTTTACTATTCCAATTGTGTATCTTTTCTTTTCTCGTTTGAGTATCTTTCTGTAACGCTTCTGATGCGAGTTTCTATTGTATTTGAGAGTTTTGCAAGTGTGGGAGTTTGTTTCTTTCAAACTTAGTATCTTTACATCGTTTGCGTATCTTTACTATTCCAATTGTGTATCTTTACATCGTTTGCGTATCTTTACTATTCCAATTGTGTATCTTTTCATTTCTCGTTTGAGTATCTTTCTGTAAGGCTTATGATGCGAGTTTTTATTGTATTTGAGAGTTTTGCAAGTGTGGGAGTGTGTTTCTTTCAAACTGAGTATCTTTACATCGTTTGCGTATCTTTACTATTCCAATTGTGTATCTTTACATCGTTTGCGTATCTTTACTATTCCAATTGTGTATCTTTTCATTTCTCGTTTGAGTATCTTTCTGTAAGGCTTCTGATGCGAGTTTCTATTGTATTTGAGAGTTTTGCAAGTGTGGGAGTGTGTTTCTTTCAAACTCAGTATCTTTACATCGTTTGCGTATCTTTACTATTCCAATTGTTTATTTTTACATCGTTTGCGTATCTTTACTATTCCAATTGTGTATCTTTTCATTTCTCGTTTGAGTATCTTTCTGTAAGGCTTCTGATGCGAGTTTCTATTGAATTTGAGAGTTTTGCAAGTGTGGGAGTGTGTTTCTTTCAAACTGAGTATCTTTACATCGTTTGCGTATCTTTATATTCCAATTGTGTATCTTTACATCGTTTGCGTATCTTTACTATTCTAATTATGTATCTTTACATCGTTTGCGTATCTTTACTATTCCAATTGTGTATCTTTTCTTTTCTCGTTTGAGTATCTTTCTGTAACGCTTCTGATGCGAGTTTCTATTGTATTTGAGAGTTTTGCAAGTGTGGGAGTTTGTTTCTTTCAAACTGAGTATCTTTACATCGTTTGCGTATCTTTACTATTCCAATTTTGTATCTTTACATCGTTTGCGTATCTTTACTATTCCAATTGTGTATCTTTTCATTTCTCGTTTGAGTATCTTTCTGTAAGGCTTATGATGCGAGTTTTTATTGTATTTGAGAGTTTTGCAAGTGTGGGAGTGTGTTTCTTTCAAACTGAGTATCTTTACATCGTTTGCGTATCTTTACTATTCCAATTGTGTATCTTTTCATTTCTCGTTTGAGTATCTTTCTGTAAGGCTTCTGATGCGAGTTTCTATTGTATTTGAGAGTTTTGCAAGTGTGGGAGTGTGTTTCTTTCAAACTCAGTATCTTTATATCGTTTGCGTATCTTTACTATTCCAATTGTTTATTTTTACATCGTTTGCGTATCTTTACTATTCCAATTGTGTATCTTTTCATTTCTCGTTTGAGTATCTTTCTGTAACGCTTCTGATGCGAGTTTCTATTGTATTTGAGAGTTTTGCAAGTGTGGGAGTGTGTTTCTTTCAAACTGAGTATCTTTACATCGTTTGCGTATCTTTACTATTCCAATTGTGTATCTTTTCATTTCTCGTTTGAGTATCTTTCTGTAACGCTTCTGATGCGAGTTTCTATTGTATTTGAGAGTTTTGCAAGTGTGGGAGTGTGTTTCTTTCAAACTGAGTATCTTTACATCGTTTGCGTATCTTTATATTCCAATTGTGTATCTTTACATCGTTTGCGTATCTTTACTATTCTAATTATGTATCTTTACATCGTTTGCGTATCTTTACTATTCCAATTGTGTATCTTTTCTTTTCTCGTTTGAGTATCTTTCTGTAACGCTTCTGATGCGAGTTTCTATTGTATTTGAGAGTTTTGCAAGTGTGGGAGTTTGTTTCTTTCAAACTGAGTATCTTTACATCGTTTGCGTATCTTTACTATTCTAATTGTGTATCTTTTCATTTCTCGTTTGAGTATCTTTCTGTAAGGCTTTCGGATGCGAGTTTCTATTGTATTTGAGAGTTTTCCAAGTGTGGGAGTGTGTTTCTTTCAAACTGAGTATCTTTACATCGTTTGCGTATCTTTACTATTCCAATTGTGTATCTTTTCATTTCTCGTTTGAGTATCTTTCTGTAAGGCTTCTGATGCGAGTTTCTATTGAATTTGAGAGTTTTGCAAGTGTGGGAGTGTGTTTCTTTCAAACTGAGTATCTTTACATCGTTTGCGTATCTTTATATTCCAATTGTGTATCTTTACATCGTTTGCGTATCTTTACTATTCTAATTATGTATCTTTACATCGTTTGCGTATCTTTACTATTCCAATTGTGTATCTTTTCTTTTCTCGTTTGAGTATCTTTCTGTAACGCTTCTGATGCGAGTTTCTATTGTATTTGAGAGTTTTGCAAGTGTGGGAGTTTGTTTCTTTCAAACTGAGTATCTTTACATCGTTTGCGTATCTTTACTATTCCAATTGTGTATCTTTACATCGTTTGCGTATCTTTACTATTCCAATTGTGTATCTTTTCATTTCTCGTTTGAGTATCTTTCTGTAAGGCTTATGATGCGAGTTTTTATTGTATTTGAGAGTTTTGCAAGTGTGGGAGTGTGTTTCTTTCAAACTGAGTATCTTTACATCGTTTGCGTATCTTTACTATTCCAATTGTGTATCTTTTCATTTCTCGTTTGAGTATCTTTCTGTAAGGCTTCTGATGCGAGTTTCTATTGTATTTGAGAGTTTTGCAAGTGTGGGAGTGTGTTTCTTTCAAACTCAGTATCTTTACATCGTTTGCGTATCTTTACTATTCCAATTGTTTATTTTTACATCGTTTGCGTATCTTTACTATTCCAATTGTGTATCTTTTCATTTCTCGTTTGAGTATCTTTCTGTAACGCTTCTGATGCGAGTTTCTATTGTATTTGAGAGTTTTGCAAGTGTGGGAGTGTGTTTCTTTCAAACTGAGTATCTTTACATCGTTTGCGTATCTTTACTATTCCAATTGTGTATCTTTACATCGTTTGCGTAACTTTACTATTCCAATTGTGTATCTTTTCGTTTCTCGTTTGAGTATCTTTCTGTAAGGCTTATGATGCGAGTTTCTATTGTATTTGAGAGTTTTCCAAGTGTGGGAGTGTGTTTCTTTCAAACTGAGTATCTTTACATCGTTTGCGTATCTTTATATTCCAATTGTGTATCTTTACATCGTTTGCGTATCTTTACTATTCCAATTGTGTATCTTTTCATTTCTCGTTTGAGTATCTTTCTGTAAGGCTTCTGATGCGAGTTTCTATTGTATTTGAGAGTTTTGCAAGTGTGGGAGTGTGTTTCTTTCAAACTCAGTATCTTTACATCGTTTGCGTATCTTTACTATTCCAATTGTTTATTTTTACATCGTTTGCGTATCTTTACTATTCCAATTGTGTATCTTTTCATTTCTCGTTTGAGTATCTTTCTGTAACGCTTCTGATGCGAGTTTCTATTGTATTTGAGAGTTTTGCAAGTGTGGGAGTGTGTTTCTTTCAAACTGAGTATCTTTACATCGTTTGCGTATCTTTACTATTCCAATTGTGTATCTTTTCATTTCTCGTTTGAGTATCTTTCTGTAAGGCTTTCGGATGCGAGTTTCTATTGTATTTGAGAGTTTTGCAAGTGTGGGAGTGTGTTTCTTTCAAACTAAGTATCTATACATCGTTTGCGTATCTTTACTATTCCAATTGTGTATCTTTTCATTTCTCGTTTGAGTATCTTTCTGTAAGGCTTTCGGATGTGAGTTTCTATTGAATTTGAGAGTTTTGCAAGTGTGGGAGTGTGTTTCTTTCAAATTGAGTATCTTTACATCGTTTGCGTATCTTTACTATTCCAATTGTGTATCTTTTCATTTCTCGTTTGAGTATCTTTCTGTAAGGCTTCTGATGCGAGTTTCTATTGTATTTGAGAGTTTTGCAAGTGTGGGAGTGTGTTTCTTTCAAACTGAGTATCTTTACATCGTTTGCGTATCTTTACTATTCCAATTGTGTATCTTTTCATTTCTCGTTTGAGTATCTTTCTGTAAGGCTTTCTGATGCGAGTTTCTATTGAATTTGAGAGTTTTGCAACTGTGGGAGTGTGTTTCTTTCAAACTGAGTATCTTTACATCGTTTGCGTATCTTTACTATTCTAATTATGTATCTTTACATCGTTTGCGTATCTTTACTATTCCAATTGTGTATCTTTTCTTTTCTCGTTTGAGTATCTTTCTGTAACGCTTATGATGCGAGTTTCTATTGTATTTGAGAGTTTTGCAAGTGTGGGAGTGTGTTTCTTTCAAACTCAGTATCTTTACATCGTTTGCGTATCTTTACTATTCCAATTGTGTATCTTCACATCGTTTGCGTATCTTTACTATTCTAATTGTGTATCTTTTCATTTCTCGTTTGAGTATCTTTCTATAAGGCTTTCGGATGCGAGTTTCTATTGTATTTGAGAGTTTTCCAAGTGTGGGAGTGTGTTTCTTTCAAACTGAGTATCTTTACATCGTTTGCGTATCTTTACTATTCCAATTGTGTATCTTTACATCGTTTACGTATCTTTACTATTCCAATTGTGTATCTTTTCATTTCTCGTTTGAGTATCTTTCTGTAAGGCTTTCGAATGTGAGTTTCTATTAAATTTGAGAGTTTTGCAAGTGTGGGAGTGTGTTTCTTTCAAACTGAGTATCTTTACATCGTTTGCGTATCTTTATTATTCCAATTGTTTATCTTTTCATTTCTCGTTTCAGTATCTTTCTGTAAGGCTTCTGATGCGAGTTTCTATTGTATTTGAGAGTTTTGCAAGTGTGGGAGTGTGTTTCTTTCAAACTGAGTATCTTTACATCGTTTGCGTATCTTTATATTCCAATTGTGTATCTTTACATCGTTTGCGTATCTTTACTATTCCAATTGTGTATCTTTTCATTTCTCGTTTGAATATCTTTCTGTAAGGCTTCTAATGCGAGTTTCTATTGTATTTGAGAGTTTTGCAAGTGTGGGAGTGTGTTTCTTTTAAACTGAGTATCTTTACATCGTTTGCGTATCTTTACTATTCCAATTGTGTATCTTTACATCGTTTGCGTATCTGTACTATTCCAATTGTGTATCTTTTCATTTCTCGTTTGAGTATCTTTCTGTAAGGCTTCTGATGCGAGTTTCTATTGAATTTGAGAGTTTTGCAAGTGTGGGAGTGTGTTTCTTTCAAACTCAGTATCTTTACATCGTTTGCGTATCTTTACTATTCCAATTGTGTATCTTTACATCGTTTGCGTATCTTTACTATTCCAATTGTGTATCTTTTCATTTCTCGTTTGAGTATCTTTCTGTAAGGCTTTCGAATGTGAGTTTCTATTGAATTTGAGAGTTTTGCAAGTGTGGGAGTGTGTTTCTTTCAAACTGAGTATCTTTACATCGTTTGCGTATCTTTACTATTCCAATTGTGTATCTTTTCATTTCTCGTTTCAGTATCTTTCTGTAAGGCTTCTGATGCGAGTTTCTATTGTATTTGAGAGTTTTGCAAGTGTGGGAGTGTGTTTCTTTCAAACTGAGTATCTTTACATCGTTTGCGTATCTTTACTATTCCAATTGTGTATCTTTTCATTTCTCGTTTGAGTATCTTTCTGTAAGGCTTTCTGATGCGAGTTTCTATTGAATTTGAGAGTTTTGCAACTGTGGGAGTGTGTTTCTTTCAAACTGAGTATCTTTACATCGTTTGCGTATCTTTACTATTCTAATTATGTATCTTTACATCGTTTGTGTATCTTTACTATTCCAATTGTGTATCTTTTCTTTTCTCGTTTGAGTATCTTTCTGTAACCCTTATGATGCGAGTTTCTATTGTATTTGAGAGTTTTGCAAGTGTGGGAGTTTGTTTCTTTCAAACTGAGTATCTTTACATCGTTTGCGTATCTTTACTATTCTAATTGTGTATCTTTTCATTTCTCGTTTGAGTATCTTTCTGTAAGGCTTTCGGATGCGAGTTTCTATTGTATTTGAGAGTTTTCCAAGTGTGGGAGTGTGTTTCTTTCAAACTGAGTATCTTTACATCGTTTGCGTATCTTTACTATTCCAATTGTGTATCTTTTCATTTCTCGTTTGAGTATCTTTCTGTAAGGCTTCTGATGCGAGTTTCTATTAAATTTGAGAGTTTTGCAAGTGTGGGAGTGTGTTTCTTTCAAACTGAGTATCTTTACATCGTTTGCGTATCTTTATATTCCAATTGTGTATCTTTACATCGTTTGCGTATCTTTACTATTCTAATTATGTATCTTTACATCGTTTGCGTATCTTTACTATTCCAATTGTGTATCTTTTCTTTTCTCGTTTGAGTATCTTTCTGTAACGCTTCTGATGCGAGTTTCTATTGTATTTGAGAGTTTTGCAAGTGTGGGAGTTTGTTTCTTTCAAACTGAGTATCTTTACATCGTTTGCGTATCTTTACTATTCCAATTGTGTATCTTTACATCGTTTGCGTATCTTTACTATTCCAATTGTGTATCTTTTCATTTCTCCTTTGAGTATCTTTCTGTAAGGCTTATGATGCGAGTTTTTATTGTATTTGAGAGTTTTGCAAGTGTGGGAGTGTGTTTCTTTCAAACTGAGTATCTTTACATCGTTTGCGTATCTTTACTATTCCAATTGTGTATCTTTTCATTTCTCGTTTGAGTATCTTTCTGTAAGGCTTCTGATGCGAGTTTCTATTGTATTTGAGAGTTTTGCAAGTGTGGGAGTGTGTTTCTTTCAAACTCAGTATCTTTACATCGTTTGCGTATCTTTACTATTCCAATTGTTTATTTTTACATCGTTTGCGTATCTTTACTATTCCAATTGTGTATCTTTTCATTTCTCGTTTGAGTATCTTTCTGTAACGCTTCTGATGCGAGTTTCTATTGTATTTGAGAGTTTTGCAAGTGTGGGAGTGTGTTTCTTTCAAACTGAGTATCTTTACATCGTTTGCGTATCTTTACTATTCCAATTGTGTATCTTTACATCGTTTGCGTAACTTTACTATTCCAATTGTGTATCTTTTCATTTCTCGTTTGAGTATCTTTCTGTAAGGCTTATGATGCGAGTTTCTATTGTATTTGAGAGTTTTCCAAGTGTGGGAGTGTGTTTCTTTCAAACTGAGTATCTTTACATCGTTTGCGTATCTTTATATTCCAATTGTGTATCTTTACATCGTTTGCGTATCTTTACTATTCCAATTGTGTATCTTTTCATTTCTCGTTTGAGTATCTTTCTGTAAGGCTTCTAATGCGAGTTTCTATTGTATTTGAGAGTTTTGCAAGTGTGGGAGTGTGTTTCTTTTAAACTGAGTATCTTTACATCGTTTGCGTATCTTTACTATTCCAATTGTGTATCTTTACATCGTTTGCGTATCTGTACTATTCCAATTGTGTATCTTTTCATTTCTCGTTTGAGTATCTTTCTGTAAGGCTTCTGATGCGAGTTTCTATTGAATTTGAGAGTTTTGCAAGTGTGGGAGTGTGTTTCTTTCAAACTCAGTATCTTTACATCGTTTGCGTATCTTTACTATTCCAATTGTGTATCTTTACATCGTTTGCGTATCTTTACTATTCCAATTGTGTATCTTTTCATTTCTCGTTTGAGTATCTTTCTGTAAGGCTTTCGAATGTGAGTTTCTATTGAATTTGAGAGTTTTGCAAGTGTGGGAGTGTGTTTCTTTCAAACTGAGTATCTTTACATCGTTTGCGTATCTTTACTATTCCAATTGTGTATCTTTTCATTTCTCGTTTCAGTATCTTTCTGTAAGGCTTCTGATGCGAGTTTCTATTGTATTTGAGAGTTTTGCAAGTGTGGGAGTGTGTTTCTTTCAAACTGAGTATCTTTACATCGTTTGCGTATCTTTATATTCCAATTGTGTATCTTTACATCGTTTGCGTATCTTTACTATTCCAATTGTGTATCTTTTCATTTCTCGTTTGAGTATCTTTCTGTAAGCCTTCTGATGCGAGTTTCTATTGTATTTGAGAGTTTTCCAAGTGTGGGAGTGTGTTTCTTTCAAACTGAGTATCTTTACATCGTTTGCGTATCTTTACTATTCTAATTGTGTATCTTTTCATTTCTCGTTTGAGTATCTTTCTGTAAGGCTTTCGGATGCGAGTTTCTATTGTATTTGAGAGTTTTCCAAGTGTGGGAGTGTGTTTCTTTCAAACTGAGTATCTTTACATCGTTTGCGTATCTTTACTATTCCAATTGTGTATCTTTACATCGTTTGCGTATCTTTACTATTCTAATTATGTATCTTTACATCGTTTGCGTATCTTTACTATTCCAATTGTGTATCTTTTCATTTCTCGTTTGAGTATCTTTCTGTAAGGCTTCTGATGCGAGTTTCTATTGAATTTGAGAGTTTTGCAAGTGTGGGAGTGTGTTTCTTTCAAACTGAGTATCTTTACATCGTTTGCGTATCTTTATATTCCAATTGTGTATCTTTACATCGTTTGCGTATCTTTACTATTCTAATTATGTATCTTTACATCGTTTGCGTATCTTTACTATTCCAATTGTGTATCTTTTCTTTTCTCGTTTGAGTATCTTTCTGTAACGCTTCTGATGCGAGTTTCTATTGTATTTGAGAGTTTTGCAAGTGTGGGAGTTTGTTTCTTTCAAACTGAGTATCTTTACATCGTTTGCGTATCTTTACTATTCCAATTGTGTATCTTTACATCGTTTGCGTATCTTTACTATTCCAATTGTGTATCTTTTCATTTCTCGTTTGAGTATCTTTCTGTAAGGCTTATGATGCGAGTTTTTATTGTATTTGAGAGTTTTGCAAGTGTGGGAGTGTGTTTCTTTCAAACTGAGTATCTTTACATCGTTTGCGTATCTTTATATTCCAATTGTGTATCTTTACATCGTTTGCGTATCTTTACTATTCCAATTGTGTATCTTTTCATTTCTCGTTTGAGTATCTTTCTGTAAGGCTTCTAATGCGAGTTTCTATTGTATTTGAGAGTTTTGCAAGTGTGGGAGTGTGTTTCTTTCAAACTGAGTATCTTTACATCGTTTGCGTATCTTTACTATTCCAATTGTGTATCTTTTCATTTCTCGTTTGAGTATCTTTCTGTAAGGCTTATGATGCGAGTTTTTATTGTATTTGAGAGTTTTGCAAGTGTGGGAGTGTGTTTCTTTCAAACTGAGTATCTTTACATCGTTTGCGTATCTTTACTATTCCAATTGTGTATCTTTACATCGTTTGCGTATCTTTACTATTCCAATTGTGTATCTTTTCATTTCTCGTTTGAGTATCTTTCTGTAAGGCTTCTGATGCGAGTTTCTATTGTATTTGAGAGTTTTGCAAGTGTGGGAGTGTGTTTCTTTCAAACTCAGTATCTTTACATCGTTTGCGTATCTTTACTATTCTAATTGTGTATCTTTTCATTTCTCGTTTGAGTATCTTTCTGTAAGGCTTTCGGATGCGAGTTTCTATTGTATTTGAGAGTTTTCCAAGTGTGGGAGTGTGTTTCTTTCAAACTGAGTATCTTTACATCGTTTGCGTATCGTTACTATTCCAATTGTGTATCTTTTCATTTCTCGTTTGAGTATCTTTCTGTAAGGCTTCTGATGCGAGTTTCTATTGAATTTGAGAGTTTTGCAAGTGTGGGAGTGTGTTTCTTTCAAACTGAGTATCTTTACATCGTTTGCGTATCTTTATATTCCAATTGTGTATCTTTACATCGTTTGCGTATCTTTACTATTCTAATTATGTATCTTTACATCGTTTGCGTATCTTTACTATTCCAATTGTGTATCTTTTCTTTTCTCGTTTGAGTATCTTTCTGTAACGCTTCTGATGCGAGTTTCTATTGTATTTGAGAGTTTTGCAAGTGTGGGAGTTTGTTTCTTTCAAACTGAGTATCTTTACATCGTTTGCGTATCTTTACTATTCCAATTGTGTATCTTTACATCGTTTGCGTATCTTTACTATTCCAATTGTGTATCTTTTCATTTCTCGTTTGAGTAACTTTCTGTAAGGCTTATGATGCGAGTTTTTATTGTATTTGAGAGTTTTGCAAGTGTGGGAGTGTGTTTCTTTCAAACTGAGTATCTTTACATCGTTTGCGTATCTTTACTATTCCAATTGTGTATCTTTTCATTTCTCGTTTGAGTATCTTTCTGTAAGGCTTCTGATGCGAGTTTCTATTGTATTTGAGAGTTTTGCAAGTGTGGGAGTGTGTTTCTTTCAAACTCAGTATCTTTACATCGTTTGCGTATCTTTACTATTCCAATTGTTTATTTTTACATCGTTTGCGTATCTTTACTATTCCAATTGTGTATCTTTTCATTTCTCGTTTGAGTATCTTTCTGTAACGCTTCTGATGCGAGTTTCTATTGTATTTGAGAGTTTTGCAAGTGTGGGAGTGTGTTTCTTTCAAACTGAGTATCTTTACATCGTTTGCGTATCTTTACTATTCCAATTGTGTATCTTTTCATTTCTCGTTTGAGTATCTTTCTGTAAGGCTTCTGATGCGAGTTTCTATTGTATTTGAGAGTTTTGCAAGTGTGGGAGTGTGTTTCTTTCAAACTGAGTATCTTTACATCGTTTGCGTATCTTTATATTCCAATTGTGTATCTTTACATCGTTTGCGTATCTTTACTATTCTAATTATGTATCTTTTCATTTCTCGTTTGAGTATCTTTCTGTAAGGCTTATGATGCGAGTTTTTATTGTATTTGAGAGTTTTGCAAGTGTGGGAGTGTGTTTCTTTCAAACTGAGTATCTTTACATCGTTTGCGTATCTTTACTATTCCAATTGTGTATCTTTACATCGTTTGCGTATCTTTACTATTCTAATTGTGTATCTTTTCATTTCTCGTTTGAGTATCTTTCTGTAAGGCTTTCGGATGCGAGTTTCTATTGTATTTGAGAGTTTTCCAAGTGTGGGAGTGTGTTTCTTTCAAACTGAGTATCTTTACATCGTTTGCGTATCTTTACTAATCTAATTGTGTATCTTTTCATTTCTCGTTTGAGTATCTTTCTGTAACGCATCTGATGCGAGTTTCTATTGTATTTTAGAGTTTTCCAAGTGTGGGAGTGTGTTTCTTTCAAACTGAGTATCTTTACATCGTTTGCGTATCTTTACTATTTTAATTGTGTATCTTTTCATTTCTCGTTTGAGTATCTTTCTGTAAGGCTTTCGGATGCGAGTTTCTATTGTATTTGAGAGTTTTCCAAGTGTGGGAGTGTGTTTCTTTCAAACTGAGTATCTTTACATCGTTTGCGTATCTTTACTATTCTAATTGTGTATCTTTTCATTTCTCGTTTGAGTATCTTTCTGTAAGGCTTCTGATGCGAGTTTCTATTGTATTTGAGAGTTTTGCAAGTGTGGGAGTGTGTTTCTTTCAAACTGAGTATCTTTACATCGTTTGCGTATCTTTACTATTCTAATTGTGTATCTTTTCATTTCTCGTTTGAGTATCTTTCTATAAGGCTTTCGGATGCGAGTTTCTTTTGAATTTGAGAGTTTTGCAAGTGTGGGAGTGTGTTTCTTTCAAACTGAGTATCTTTACATCGTTTGCGTATCTTTACTATTCCAATTGTGTATCTTTACATCGTTTGCATATCTTCACTATTCCAATTGTGTATCTTTTCATTTCTCGTTTGAGTATCTTTCTGTAAGGCTTCTGATGCGAGTTTCTATTGTATTTGAGAGTTTTGCAAGTGTGGGAGTGTGTTTCTTTCAAACTCAGTATCTTTACATCGTTTGCGCATCTTTACTATTCCAATTGTTTATTTTTACATCGTTTGCGTATCTTTACTATTCCAATTGTGTATCTTTTCATTTCTCGTTTGAGTATCTTTCTGTAACGCTTCTGATGCGAGTTTCTATTGTATTTGAGAGTTTTGCAAGTGTGGGAGTGTGTTTCTTTCAAACTGAGTATCTTTACATCGTTTGCGTATCTTTACTATTCTAATTGTGTATCTTTTCATTTCTCGTTTGAGTATCTTTCTGTAAGGCTTCTGATGCGAGTTTCTATTGTATTTGAGAGTTTTGCAAGTGTGGGAGTGTGTTTCTTTCAAACTAAGTATCTATACATCGTTTGCGTATCTTTACTATTCCAATTGTGTATCTTTTCATTTCTCGTTTGAGTATCTTTCTGTAAGGCTTTCGGATGTGAGTTTCTATTGAATTTGAGAGTTTTGCAAGTGTGGGAGTGTGTTTCTTTCAAATTGAGTATCTTTACATCGTTTGCGTATCTTTACTATTCCAATTGTGTATCTTTTCATTTCTCGTTTGAGTATCTTTCTGTAAGGCTTCTGATGCGAGTTTCTATTGTATTTGAGAGTTTTGCAAGTGTGGGAGTGTGTTTCTTTCAAACTGAGTATCTTTACATCGTTTGCGTATCTTTACTATTCCAATTGTGTATCTTTTCATTTCTCGTTTGAGTATCTTTCTGTAAGGCTTTCGGATGTGAGTTTCTATTGAATTTGAGAGTTTTGCAAGTGTGGGAGAGTGTTTCTTTCAAATTGAGTATCTTTACATCGTTTGCGTATCTTTACTATTCCAATTGTGTATCTTTTCATTTCTCGTTTGAGTATCTTTCTGTAAGGCTTTCGGATGTGAGTTTCTATTGAATTTGAGAGTTTTGCAAGTGTGGGAGAGTGTTTCTTTCAAATTGAGTATCTTTACATCGTTTGCGTATCTTTACTATTCCAATTGTGTATCTTTTCATTTCTCGTTTGAGTATCTTTCTGTAAGGCTTCTGATGCGAGTTTCTATTGTATTTGAGAGTTTTGCAAGTGTGGGAGTGTGTTTCTTTCAAACTGAGTATCTTTACATCGTTTGCGTATCTTTACTATTTCAATTGTGTATCTTTTCATTTCTCGTTTGAGTATCTTTCTGTAAGGCTTTCTGATGCGAGTTTCTATTGAATTTGAGAGTTTTGCAACTGTGGGAGTGTGTTTCTTTCAAACTGAGTATCTTTACATCGTTTGCGTATCTTTACTATTCTAATTATGTATCTTTACATCGTTTGCGTATCTTTACTATTCCAATTGTGTATCTTTTCTTTTCTCGTTTGAGTATCTTTCTGTAACGCTTATGATGCGAGTTTCTATTGTATTTGAGAGTTTTCCAAGTGTGGGAGTGTGTTTCTTTCAAACTCAGTATCTTTACATCGTTTGCGTATCTTTACTATTCCAATTGTGTATCTTTACATCGTTTGCGTATCTTTACTATTCCAATTGTGTATCTTTTCATTTCTCGTTTGAGTATCTTTCTGTAAGGCTTTCGAATGTGAGTTTCTATTAAATTTGAGAGTTTTGCAAGTGTGGGAGTGTGTTTCTTTCAAACTGAGTATCTTTACATCGTTTGCGTATCTTTATTATTCCAATTGTGTATCTTTTCATTTCTCGTTTCAGTATCTTTCTGTAAGGCTTCTGATGCGAGTTTCTATTGTATTTGAGAGTTTTGCAAGTGTGGGAGTGTGTTTCTTTCAAACTGAGTATCTTTACATCGTTTGCGTATCTTTATATTCCAATTGTGTATCTTTACATCGTTTGCGTATCTTTACTATTCTAATTATGTATCTTTTCATTTCTCGTTTGAGTATCTTTCTGTAAGGCTTATGATGCGAGTTTTTATTGTATTTGAGAGTTTTGCAAGTGTGGGAGTGTGTTTCTTTCAAACTGAGTATCTTTACATCGTTTGCGTATCTTTACTATTCCAATTGTGTATCTTTACATCGTTTGCGTATCTTTACTATTCTAATTGTGTATCTTTTCATTTCTCGTTTGAGTATCTTTCGGTAAGGCTTTCGGATGCGAGTTTCTATTGTATTTGAGAGTTTTCCAAGTGTGGGAGTGTGTTTCTTTCAAACTGAGTATCTTTACATCGTTTGCGTATCTTTACTAATCTAATTGTGTATCTTTTCATTTCTCGTTTGAGTATCTTTCTGTAACGCATCTGATGCGAGTTTCTATTGTATTTGAGAGTTTTCCAAGTGTGGGAGTGTGTTTCTTTCAAACTGAGTATCTTTACATCGTTTGCGTATCTTTACTATTTTAATTGTGTATCTTTTCATTTCTCGTTTGAGTATCTTTCTGTAAGGCTTTCGGATGCGAGTTTCTATTGTATTTGAGAGTTTTCCAAGTGTGGGAGTGTGTTTCTTTCAAACTGAGTATCTTTACATCGTTTGCGTATCTTTACTATTCTAATTGTGTATCTTTTCATTTCTCGTTTGAGTATCTTTCTGTAAGGCTTCTGATGCGAGTTTCTATTGTATTTGAGAGTTTTGCAAGTGTGGGAGTGTGTTTCTTTCAAACTGAGTATCTTTACATCGTTTGCGTATCTTTACTATTCTAATTGTGTATCTTTTCATTTCTCGTTTGAGTATCTTTCTATAAGGCTTTCGGATGCGAGTTTCTTTTGAATTTGAGAGTTTTGCAAGTGTGGGAGTGTGTTTCTTTCAAACTGAGTATCTTTATATCGTTTGCGTATCTTTACTAATCTAATTGTGTATCTTTTCATTTCTCGTTTGAGTATCTTTCTGTAACGCATCTGATGCGAGTTTCTATTGTATTTGAGAGTTTTCCAAGTGTGGGAGTGTGTTTCTTTCAAACTGAGTATCTTTACATCGTTTGCGTATCTTTACTATTTTAATTGTGTATCTTTTCATTTCTCGTTTGAGTATCTTTCTGTAAGGCTTTCGGATGCGAGTTTCTATTGTATTTGAGAGTTTTCCAAGTGTGGGAGTGTGTTTCTTTCAAACTGAGTATCTTTACATCGTTTGCGTATCTTTACTATTCTAATTGTGTATCTTTTCATTTCTCGTTTGAGTATCTTTCTGTAAGGCTTCTGATGCGAGTTTCTATTGTATTTGAGAGTTTTGCAAGTGTGGGAGTGTGTTTCTTTCAAACTGAGTATCTTTACATCGTTTGCGTATCTTTACTATTCTAATTGTGTATCTTTTCATTTCTCGTTTGAGTATCTTTCTGTAAGGCTTCTGATGCGAGTTTCTATTGTATTTGAGAGTTTTGCAAGTGTGGGAGTGTGTTTCTTTCAAACTGAGTATCTTTACATCGTTTGCGTATCTTTACTATTCTAATTGTGTATCTTTTCATTTCTCGTTTGAGTATCTTTCTATAAGGCTTTCGGATGCGAGTTTCTTTTGAATTTGAGAGTTTTGCAAGTGTGGGAGTGTGTTTCTTTCAAACTGAGTATCTTTACATCGTTTGCGTATCTTTACTATTTTAATTGTGTATCTTTTCATTTCTCGTTTGAGTATCTTTCTGTAAGGCTTTCGGATGCGAGTTTCTATTGTATTTGAGAGTTTTCCAAGTGTGGGAGTGTGTTTCTTTCAAACTGAGTATCTTTACATCGTTTGCGTATCTTTACTATTCTAATTGTGTATCTTTTCATTTCTCGTTTGAGTATCTTTCTGTAAGGCTTCTGATGCGAGTTTCTATTGTATTTGAGAGTTTTGCAAGTGTGGGAGTGTGTTTCTTTCAAACTGAGTATCTTTACATCGTTTGCGTATCTTTACTATTCTAATTGTGTATCTTTTCATTTCTCGTTTGAGTATCTTTCTATAAGGCTTTCGGATGCGAGTTTCTTTTGAATTTGAGAGTTTTGCAAGTGTGGGAGTGTGTTTCTTTCAAACTGAGTATCTTTACATCGTTTGCGTATCTTTACTATTCCAATTGTGTATCTTTACATCGTTTGCGTATCTTCACTATTCCAATTGTGTATCTTTTCATTTCTCGTTTGAGTATCTTTCTGTAAGGCTTCTGATGCGAGTTTCTATTGTATTTGAGAGTTTTGCAAGTGTGGGAGTGTGTTTCTTTCAAACTCAGTATCTTTACATCGTTTGCGTATCTTTACTATTCCAATTATTTATTTTTACATCGTTTGCGTATCTTTACTATTCCAATTGTGTATCTTTTCATTTCTCGTTTGAGTATCTTTCTGTAACGCTTCTGATGCGAGTTTCTATTGTATTTGAGAGTTTTGCAAGTGTGGGAGTGTGTTTCTTTCAAACTGAGTATCTTTACATCGTTTGCGTATCTTTACTATTCCAATTGTGTATCTTTTCATTTCTCGTTTGAGTATCTTTCTGTAAGGCTTCTGATGCGAGTTTCTATTGTATTTGAGAGTTTTGCAAGTGTGGGAGTGTGTTTCTTTCAAACTAAGTATCTATACATCGTTTGCGTATCTTTACTATTCCAATTGTGTATCTTTTCATTTCTCGTTTGAGTATCTTTCTGTAAGGCTTCTGATGCGAGTTTCTATTGTATTTGAGAGTTTTGCAAGTGTGGGAGTGTGTTTCTTTCAAACTGAGTATCTTTACATCGTTTGCGTATCTTTACTATTTCAATTGTGTATCTTTTCATTTCTCGTTTGAGTATCTTTCTGTAAGGCTTTCTGATGCGAGTTTCTATTGAATTTGAGAGTTTTGCAACTGTGGGAGTGTGTTTCTTTCAAACTGAGTATCTTTACATCGTTTGCGTATCTTTACTATTCTAATTATGTATCTTTACATCGTTTGCGTATCTTTACTATTCCAATTGTGTATCTTTTCTTTTCTCGTTTGAGTATCTTTCTGTAACGCTTATGATGCGAGTTTCTATTGTATTTGAGAGTTTTCCAAGTGTGGGAGTGTGTTTCTTTCAAACTCAGTATCTTTACATCGTTTGCGTATCTTTACTATTCCAATTGTGTATCTTTACATCGTTTGCGTATCTTTACTATTCCAATTGTGTATCTTTTCATTTCTCGTTTGAGTATCTTTCTGTAAGGCTTTCGAATGTGAGTTTCTATTAAATTTGAGAGTTTTGCAAGTGTGGGAGTGTGTTTCTTTCAAACTGAGTATCTTTACATCGTTTGCGTATCTTTATATTCCAATTGTGTATCTTTACATCGTTTGCGTATCTTTACTATTCCAATTGTGTATCTTTTCATTTCTCGTTTGAATATCTTTCTGTAAGGCTTCTAATGCGAGTTTCTATTGTATTTGAGAGTTTTGCAAGTGTGGGAGTGTGTTTCTTTTAAACTGAGTATCTTTACATCGTTTGCGTATCTTTACTATTCCAATTATGTATCTTTACATCGTTTGCGTATCTGTACTATTCCAATTGTGTATCTTTTCATTTCTCGTTTGAGTATCTTTCTGTAAGGCTTCTGATGCGAGTTTCTATTGAATTTGAGAGTTTTGCAAGTGTGGGAGTGTGTTTCTTTCAAACTCAGTATCTTTACATCGTTTGCGTATCTTTACTATTCCAATTGTGTATCTTTACATCGTTTGCGTATCTTTACTATTCCAATTGTGTATCTTTTCATTTCTCGTTTGAGTATCTTTCTGTAAGGCTTTCGAATGTGAGTTTCTATTGAATTTGAGAGTTTTGCAAGTGTGGGAGTGTGTTTCTTTCAAACTGAGTATCTTTACATCGTTTGCGTATCTTTACTATTCCAATTGTGTATCTTTTCATTTCTCATTTCAGTATCTTTCTGTAAGGCTTCTGATGCGAGTTTCTATTGTATTTGAGAGTTTTGCAAGTGTGGGAGTGTGTTTCTTTCAAACTGAGTATCTTTACATCGTTTGCGTATCTTTATATTCCAATTGTGTATCTTTACATCGTTTGCGTATCTTTACTATTCCAATTGTGTATCTTTTCATTTCTCGTTTGAGTATCTTTCTGTAAGGCTTCTGATGCGAGTTTCTATTGTATTTGAGAGTTTTCCAAGTGTGGGAGTGTGTTTCTTTCAAACTGAGTATCTTTACATCGTTTGCGTATCCTTACTATTCTAATTGTGTATCTTTTCATTTCTCGTTTGAGTATCTTTCTGTAAGGCTTTCGGATGCGAGTTTCAATTGTATTTGAGAGTTTTCCAAGTGTGGGAGTGTGTTTCTTTCAAACTGAGTATCTTTACATCGTTGGCGTATCTTTACTATTCCAATTGTGTATCTTTAAATCGTTTGCGTATCTTTACTATTCCAATTGTGTATCTTTTCATTTCTCGTTTGAGTATCTTTCTGTAAGGCTTCTGATGCGAGTTTCTATTGTATTTGAGAGTTTTCCAAGTGTGGGAGTGTGTTTCTTTCAAACTGAGTATCTTTATATCGTTTGCGTATCTTTACTATTCTAATTGTGTATCTTTTCATTTCTCGTTTGAGTATCTTTCTGTAAGGCTTTCGGATGCGAGTTTCTATTGTATTTGAGAGTTTTGCAAGTGTGGGAGTGTGTTTCTTTCAAACTGAGTATCTTTACATCGTTTGCGTATATTTACTATTCCAATTGTGTATCTTTACATCGTTTGCGTATCTTTACTATTCCAATTGTGTATCTTTACATCATTTGCGTATCTTTACCATTCCAATTGTGTATCTTTTCATTTCTCGTTTGAGTATCTTTCTGTAAGGCTTCTGATGCGAGTTTCTATTGTATTTGAGAGTTTTGCAAGTGTGGGAGTGTGTTTCTTTCAAACTGAGTATCTTTACATCGTTTGCGTATCTTTACGATTCCAATTGTGTATCTTTTCATTTCTCGTTTGAGTATCTTTTTGTAAGGCTTTCTGATGCGAGTTTCTATTGAATTTGAGAGTTTTGCAAGTGTGGGAGTGTGTTTCTTTCAAACTTAGTATCTTTACATCGTTTGCGTATCTTTACTATTCCAATTGTTTTTCATTTATCGTTTGCGTATCTTTACTATTCCAATTGTGTATCATTTCATTTCTCGTTTGAGTATCTTTCTGTAAAGCTTTCGGATACGAGTTTCTATTGAATTTGAGAGTTTTGCAAGTGTGGGAGTGTGTTTCTTTCAAACTGAGTATCTTTACATCGTTTGCGTATCTTTACTATTCCAATTGTGTATCTTTACATCGTTTGCGTATCTTTACTATTCCAATTGTGTATCTTTACATCGTTTGCGTATCTTTACCATTCCAATTGTGTATCTTTTCATTTCTCGTTTGAGTATCTTTCTGTAAGGCTTCTGATGCGAGTTTCTATTGTATTTGAGAGTGTTGCAAGTGTGGGAGTGTGTTTCTTTCAAACTCAGTATCTTTACATCGTTTGCGTATCTTTACTATTCCAATTGTGTATCTTTACATCGTTTGCGTATCTTTACTATTCCAATTGTGTATCTTTACATCGTTTGCGTATCTTTACCATTCCAATTGTGTATCTTTTCATTTCTCGTTTGAGTATCTTTCTGTAAGGCTTCTGATGCAAGTTTCTATTGTATTTGAGAGTTTTGCAAGTGTGGGAGTGTGTTTCTTTCAAACTGAGTATCTTTACATCGTTTGCGTATCTTTACGATTCCAATTGTGTATCTTTTCATTTCTCGTTTGAGTATCTTTTTGTAAGGCTTTCTGATGCGAGTTTCTATTGAATTTGAGAGTTTTGCAAGTGTGGGAGTGTGTTTCTTTCAAACTGAGTATCTTTACATCGTTTGCGTATCTTTACTATTCCAATTGTGTATCTTTTCATTTCTCGTTTGAGTATCTTTCTGTAAGGCTTCTGATGCGAGTTTCTATTGAATTTGAGAGTTTTGCAAGTGTGGGAGTGTGTTTCTTTCAAACTGAGTATCTTTACATCGTTTGCGTATCTTTACTATTCCAATTGTGTATGTTTACATCGTTTGCGTATCTTTACTATTCCAATTGTGTATCTTTTCATTTCTCGTTTGAGTATCTTTCTGTAACGCTTCTGATGCGAGTTTCTATTGTATTTGAGAGTTTTCCAAGTGTGGGAGTGTGTTTCTTTCAAACTCAGTATCTTTACATCGTTTGCGTATCTTTACTATTCCAATTGTTTATCTTTACATCGTTTGCGTATCTTTACTATTCCAATTGTGTATCTTTTCATTTCTCGTTTGAGTATCTTTCTGTAAGGCTTCTGATGCGAGTTTCTATTGTATTTGAGAGTTTTGCAAGTGTGGGAGTGTGTTTCTTTCAAACTCAGTATCTTTACATCGTTTGCATATCTTTACTATGCCAATTGTTTATTTTTACATCGTTTGCGTATCTTTACTATTCCAATTGTGTATCTTTTCATTTCTCGTTTGAGTATCTTTCTGTAAGGCTTCTGATGCGAGTTTCTATTGTATTTGAGAGTTTTCCAAGTGTGGGAGTGTGTTTCTTTCAAACTGAGTATCTTTATATCGTTTGCGTATCTTTACTATTCTAATTGTGTATCTTTTCATTTCTCGTTTGAGTATCTTTCTGTAAGGCTTTCGGATGCGAGTTTCTATTGTATTTGAGAGTTTTGCAAGTGTGGGAGTGTGTTTCTTTCAAACTGAGTATCTTTACATCGTTTGCGTATATTTACTATTCCAATTGTGTATCTTTACATCGTTTGCGTATCTTTACTATTCCAATTGTGTATCTTTACATCATTTGCGTATCTTTACCATTCCAATTGTGTATCTTTTCATTTCTCGTTTGAGTATCTTTCTGTAAGGCTTCTGATGCGAGTTTCTATTGTATTTGAGAGTTTTGCAAGTGTGGGAGTGTGTTTCTTTCAAACTGAGTATCTTTACATCGTTTGCGTATCTTTACGATTCCAATTGTGTATCTTTTCATTTCTCGTTTGTGTATCTTTTTGTAAGGCTTTCTGATGCGAGTTTCTATTGAATTTGAGAGTTTTGCAAGTGTGGGAGTGTGTTTCTTTCAAACTTAGTATCTTTACATCGTTTGCGTATCTTTACTATTCCAATTGTTTTTCATTTATCGTTTGCGTATCTTTACTATTCCAATTGTGTATCATTTCATTTCTCGTTTGAGTATCTTTCTGTAAAGCTTTCGGATACGAGTTTCTATTGAATTTGAGAGTTTTGCAAGTGTGGGAGTGTGTTTCTTTCAAACTGAGTATCTTTACATCGTTTGCGTATCTTTACTATTCCAATTGTGTATCTTTACATCGTTTGCGTATCTTTACTATTCCAATTGTGTATCTTTACATCGTTTGCGTATCTTTACCATTCCAATTGTGTATCTTTTCATTTCTCGTTTGAGTATCTTTCTGTAAGGCTTCTGATGCGAGTTTCTATTGTATTTGAGAGTGTTGCAAGTGTGGGAGTGTGTTTCTTTCAAACTCAGTATCTTTACATCGTTTGCGTATCTTTACTATTCCAATTGTGTATCTTTACATCGTTTGCGTATCTTTACTATTCCAATTGTGTATCTTTACATCGTTTGCGTATCTTTACCATTCCAATTGTGTATCTTTTCATTTCTCGTTTGAGTATCTTTCTGTAAGGCTTCTGATGCAAGTTTCTATTGTATTTGAGAGTTTTGCAATTGTGGGAGTGTGTTTCTTTCAAACTGAGTATCTTTACATCGTTTGCGTATCTTTACGATTCCAATTGTGTATCTTTTCATTTCTCGTTTGAGTATCTTTTTGTAAGGCTTTCTGATGCGAGTTTCTATTGAATTTGAGAGTTTTGCAAGTGTGGGAGTGTGTTTCTTTCAAACTGAGTATCTTTACATCGTTTGCGTATCTTTACTATTCCAATTGTGTATCTTTTCATTTCTCGTTTGAGTATCTTTCTGTAAGGCTTCTGATGCGAGTTTCTATTGAATTTGAGAGTTTTGCAAGTGTGGGAGTGTGTTTCTTTCAAACTGAGTATCTTTACATCGTTTGCGTATCTTTACTATTCCAATTGTGTATGTTTACATCGTTTGCGTATCTTTACTATTCCAATTGTGTATCTTTTCATTTCTCGTTTGAGTATCTTTCTGTAACGCTTCTGATGCGAGTTTCTATTGTATTTGAGAGTTTTCCAAGTGTGGGAGTGTGTTTCTTTCAAACTCAGTATCTTTACATCGTTTGCGTATCTTTACTATTCCAATTGTTTATCTTTACATCGTTTGCGTATCTTTACTATTCCAATTGTGTATCTTTTCATTTCTCGTTTGAGTATCTTTCTGTAAGGCTTCTGATGCGAGTTTCTATTGTATTTGAGAGTTTTGCAAGTGTGGGAGTGTGTTTCTTTCAAACTCAGTATCTTTACATCGTTTGCATATCTTTACTATGCCAATTGTTTATTTTTACATCGTTTGCGTATCTTTACTATTCCAATTGTGTATCTTTTCATTTCTCGTTTGAGTATCTTTCTGTAAGGCTTCTGATGCGAGTTTCTATTGAATTTCAGAGTTTTGCAAGTGTGGGAGTGTGTTTCTTTCAAACTCAGTATCTTTACATCGTTTGCGTATCTTTACTATTCCAATTGTGTATCTTTACATCGTTTGCGTATCTTTACTATTCCAATTGTGTATCTTTTCATTTCTCGTTTGAGTATCTTTCTGTAAGGCTTCTGATGCGAGTTTCTATTGACTTTGAGAGTTTTGCAAGTGTGGGAGTGTTTTTCTTTCAAACGGAGTATCTTTACATCGTTTGCGTATCGTTACTATTCCAATTGTGTATCTTTACATCGTTTGCGTATCTGTACTATTCCAACTGTGTATCTTTTCATTTCTCGTTTGAGTATCTTTCTGTAACGCTTCTGATGCGAGTTTCTATTGTATTTGAGAGTTTTGCAAGTGTGGGAGTGTGTTTCTTTCAAACTGAGTATCTTTACATCGTTTGCGTATCTTTACTATTCCAATTGTGTATCTTTTCATTTCTCGTTTGAGTATCTTTCTGTAAGGCTTCTGATGCGAGTTTCTATTGTATTTGAGAGTTTTCCAAGTGTGGGAGTGTGTTTCTTTCAAACTGAGTATCTTTACATCGTTTGCGTATCTTTACTATTCCAATTGTGTATCTTTTCATTTCTCGTTTGAGTATCTTTCTGTAAGGCTTCTGATGCGAGTTTCTATTGTATTTGAGAGTTTTGCAAGTGTGGGAGTGTGTTTCTTTCAAACTGAGTATCTTTACATCGTTTGCGTATCTTTACTATTCCAATTGTGTATCTTTTCATTTCTCGTTTGAGTATCTTTCTGTAAGGCTTTCTGATGCGAGTTTCTATTGTATTTGAGAGTTTTGCAAGTGTGGGAGTGTGTTTCTTTCAAACTAAGTATCTTTACATCGTTTGCGTATCTTTACTATTGCAATTGTGTATCTTTACATCGTTTACGTATCTTTACTATTCCAATTGTGTATCTTTTCATTTCTCGTTTGAGTATCTTTCTGTAAGGCTTTCGGATGCGAGTTTCTATTGAATTTGAGGGTTTTGCAAGTGTGGGAGTGTGTTTCTTTCAAACTGAGTATCTTTACATAGTTTGCGTATCTTTACTATTCCAATTGTGTATCTTTACATCGTTTGCGTATCTTTACTATTCCAATTGTGTATCTTTTCATTTCTCGTTTGAGTATCTTTCTGTAAGGCTTTCTGATGTGAGTTTCTAGTGAATTTGAGAGTTTTGCAAGTGTGGGAGTGTGTTTCTTTCAAACTGAGTATCTTTACATCGTTTGCGTATCTTTACTATTCCAATTGTGTATCTTTACATCGTTTGCGTATCTTTAGTATTCCAATTGTGTATCTTTTCATTTCTCGTTTGAGTATCTTTCTGTAAGGCTTCTGATGCGAGTTTCTATTGTATTTGAGAGTTTTCCAAGTGTGGGAGTGTGTTTCTTTCAAACTGAGTATCTTTACATCGTTTGCGTATCTTTACTATTCCAATTGTGTATCTTTTCATTTCTCGTTTGAGTATCTTTCTGTAAGGCTTCTGATGCGAGTTTCTATTGAATTTGAGAGTTTTGCAAGTGTGGGAGTGTGTTTCTTTCAAACTGAGTATCTTTACATCGTTTGCGTATCTTTACTATTCCAATTGTGTATGTTTACATCGTTTGCGTATCTTTACTATTCCAATTGTGTATCTTTTCATTTCTCGTTTGAGTATCTTTCTGTAACGCTTCTGATGCGAGTTTCTATTGTATTTGAGAGTTTTCCAAGTGTGGGAGTGTGTTTCTTTCAAACTCAGTATCTTTACATCGTTTGCGTATCTTTACTATTCCAATTGTTTATCTTTACATCGTTTGCGTATCTTTACTATTCCAATTGTGTATCTTTTCATTTCTCGTTTGAGTATCTTTCTGTAAGGCTTCTGATGCGAGTTTCTATTGAATTTGAGAGTTTTGCAAGTGTGGGAGTGTGTTTCTTTCAAACTCAGTATCTTTACATCGTTTGCGTATCTTTACTATTCCAATTGTGTATCTTTACATCGTTTGCGTATCTTTACTATTCCAATTGTGTATCTTTTCATTTCTCGTTTGAGTATCTTTCTGTAAGGCTTTCGAATGTGAGTTTCTATTGAATTTGAGAGTTTTGCAAGTGTGGGAGTGTGTTTCTTTCAAACTGAGTATCTTTACATCGTTTGCGTATCTTTACTATTCCAATTGTGTATCTTTTCATTTCTCATTTCAGTATCTTTCTGTAAGGCTTCTGATGCGAGTTTCTATTGTATTTGAGAGTTTTGCAAGTGTGGGAGTGTGTTTCTTTCAAACTGAGTATCTTTACATCGTTTGCGTATCTTTATATTCCAATTGTGTATCTTTACATCGTTTGCGTATCTTTACTATTCCAATTGTGTATCTTTTCATTTCTCGTTTGAGTATCTTTCTGTAAGGCTTCTGATGCGAGTTTCTATTGTATTTGAGAGTTTTCCAAGTGTGGGAGTGTGTTTCTTTCAAACTGAGTATCTTTACATCGTTTGCGTATCCTTACTATTCTAATTGTGTATCTTTTCATTTCTCGTTTGAGTATCTTTCTGTAAGGCTTTCGGATGCGAGTTTCAATTGTATTTGAGAGTTTTCCAAGTGTGGGAGTGTGTTTCTTTCAAACTGAGTATCTTTACATCGTTGGCGTATCTTTACTATTCCAATTGTGTATCTTTAAATCGTTTGCGTATCTTTACTATTCCAATTGTGTATCTTTTCATTTCTCGTTTGAGTATCTTTCTGTAAGGCTTCTGATGCGAGTTTCTATTGTATTTGAGAGTTTTCCAAGTGTGGGAGTGTGTTTCTTTCAAACTGAGTATCTTTATATCGTTTGCGTATCTTTACTATTCTAATTGTGTATCTTTTCATTTCTCGTTTGAGTATCTTTCTGTAAGGCTTTCGGATGCGAGTTTCTATTGTATTTGAGAGTTTTGCAAGTGTGGGAGTGTGTTTCTTTCAAACTGAGTATCTTTACATCGTTTGCGTATATTTACTATTCCAATTGTGTATCTTTACATCGTTTGCGTATCTTTACTATTCCAATTGTGTATCTTTACATCATTTGCGTATCTTTACCATTCCAATTGTGTATCTTTTCATTTCTCGTTTGAGTATCTTTCTGTAAGGCTTCTGATGCGAGTTTCTATTGTATTTGAGAGTTTTGCAATTGTGGGAGTGTGTTTCTTTCAAACTGAGTATCTTTACATCGTTTGCGTATCTTTACGATTCCAATTGTGTATCTTTTCATTTCTCGTTTGAGTATCTTTTTGTAAGGCTTTCTGATGCGAGTTTCTATTGAATTTGAGAGTTTTGCAAGTGTGGGAGTGTGTTTCTTTCAAACTTAGTATCTTTACATCGTTTGCGTATCTTTACTATTCCAATTGTTTTTCATTTATCGTTTGCGTATCTTTACTATTCCAATTGTGTATCATTTCATTTCTCGTTTGAGTATCTTTCTGTAAAGCTTTCGGATACGAGTTTCTATTGAATTTGAGAGTTTTGCAAGTGTGGGAGTGTGTTTCTTTCAAACTGAGTATCTTTACATCGTTTGCGTATCTTTACTATTCCAATTGTGTATCTTTACATCGTTTGCGTATCTTTACTATTCCAATTGTGTATCTTTACATCGTTTGCGTATCTTTACCATTCCAATTGTGTATCTTTTCATTTCTCGTTTGAGTATCTTTCTGTAAGGCTTCTGATGCGAGTTTCTATTGTATTTGAGAGTGTTGCAAGTGTGGGAGTGTGTTTCTTTCAAACTCAGTATCTTTACATCGTTTGCGTATCTTTACTATTCCAATTGTGTATCTTTACATCGTTTGCGTATCTTTACTATTCCAATTGTGTATCTTTACATCGTTTGCGTATCTTTAGCATTCCAATTGTGTATCTTTTCATTTCTCGTTTGAGTATCTTTCTGTAAGGCTTCTGATGCAAGTTTCTATTGTATTTGAGAGTTTTGCAATTGTGGGAGTGTGTTTCTTTCAAACTGAGTATCTTTACATCGTTTGCGTATCTTTACGATTCCAATTGTGTATCTTTTCATTTCTCGTTTGAGTATCTTTTTGTAAGGCTTTCTGATGCGAGTTTCTATTGAATTTGAGAGTTTTGCAAGTGTGGGAGTGTGTTTCTTTCAAACTGAGTATCTTTACATCGTTTGCGTATCTTTACTATTCCAATTGTGTATCTTTTCATTTCTCGTTTGAGTATCTTTCTGTAAGGCTTCTGATGCGAGTTTCTATTGAATTTGAGAGTTTTGCAAGTGTGGGAGTGTGTTTCTTTCAAACTGAGTATCTTTACATCGTTTGCGTATCTTTACTATTCCAATTGTGTATGTTTACATCGTTTGCGTATCTTTACTATTCCAATTGTGTATCTTTTCATTTCTCGTTTGAGTATCTTTCTGTAACGCTTCTGATGCGAGTTTCTATTGTATTTGAGAGTTTTCCAAGTGTGGGAGTGTGTTTCTTTCAAACTCAGTATCTTTACATCGTTTGCGTATCTTTACTATTCCAATTGTTTATCTTTACATCGTTTGCGTATCTTTACTATTCCAATTGTGTATCTTTTCATTTCTCGTTTGAGTATCTTTCTGTAAGGCTTCTGATGCGAGTTTCTATTGTATTTGAGAGTTTTGCAAGTGTGGGAGTGTGTTTCTTTCAAACTCAGTATCTTTACATCGTTTGCATATCTTTACTATGCCAATTGTTTATTTTTACATCGTTTGCGTATCTTTACTATTCCAATTGTGTATCTTTTCATTTCTCGTTTGAGTATCTTTCTGTAAGGCTTCTGATGCGAGTTTCTATTGAATTTCAGAGTTTTGCAAGTGTGGGAGTGTGTTTCTTTCAAACTCAGTATCTTTACATCGTTTGCGTATCTTTACTATTCCAATTGTGTATCTTTACATCGTTTGCGTATCTTTACTATTCCAATTGTGTATCTTTTCATTTCTCGTTTGAGTATCTTTCTGTAAGGCTTCTGATGCGAGTTTCTATTGACTTTGAGAGTTTTGCAAGTGTGGGAGTGTGTTTCTTTCAAACGGAGTATCTTTACATCGTTTGCGTATCGTTACTATTCCAATTGTGTATCTTTACATCGTTTGCGTATCTGTACTATTCCAACTGTGTATCTTTTCATTTCTCGTTTGAGTATCTTTCTGTAACGCTTCTGATGCGAGTTTCTATTGTATTTGAGAGTTTTGCAAGTGTGGGAGTGTGTTTCTTTCAAACTGAGTATCTTTACATCGTTTGCGTATCTTTACTATTCCAATTGTGTATCTTTTCATTTCTCGTTTGAGTATCTTTCTGTAAGGCTTCTGATGCGAGTTTCTATTGTATTTGAGAGTTTTCCAAGTGTGGGAGTGTGTTTCTTTCAAACTGAGTATCTTTACATCGTTTGCGTATCTTTACTATTCCAATTGTGTATCTTTTCATTTCTCGTTTGAGTATCTTTCTGTAAGGCTTCTGATGCGAGTTTCTATTGTATTTGAGAGTTTTGCAAGTGTGGGAGTGTGTTTCTTTCAAACTGAGTATCTTTACATCGTTTGCGTATCTTTACTATTCCAATTGTGTATCTTTTCATTTCTCGTTTGAGTATCTTTCTGTAAGGCTTTCTGATGCGAGTTTCTATTGTATTTGAGAGTTTTGCAAGTGTGGGAGTGTGTTTCTTTCAAACTAAGTATCTTTACATCGTTTGCGTATCTTTACTATTGCAATTGTGTATCTTTACATCGTTTACGTATCTTTACTATTCCAATTGTGTATCTTTTCATTTCTCGTTTGAGTATCTTTCTGTAAGGCTTTCGGATGCGAGTTTCTATTGAATTTGAGGGTTTTGCAAGTGTGGGAGTGTGTTTCTTTCAAACTGAGTATCTTTACATAGTTTGCGTATCTTTACTATTCCAATTGTGTATCTTTACATCGTTTGCGTATCTTTACTATTCCAATTGTGTATCTTTTCATTTCTCGTTTGAGTATCTTTCTGTAAGGCTTTCTGATGTGAGTTTCTAGTGAATTTGAGAGTTTTGCAAGTGTGGGAGTGTGTTTCTTTCAAACTGAGTATCTTTACATCGTTTGCGTATCTTTACTATTCCAATTGTGTATCTTTACATCGTTTGCGTATCTTTAGTATTCCAATTGTGTATCTTTTCATTTCTCGTTTGAGTATCTTTCTGTAAGGCTTCTGATGCGAGTTTCTATTGTATTTGAGAGTTTTCCAAGTGTGGGAGTGTGTTTCTTTCAAACTGAGTATCTTTACATCGTTTGCGTATCTTTACTATTCCAATTGTGTATCTTTTCATTTCTCGTTTGAGTATCTTTCTGTAAGGCTTCTGATGCGAGTTTCTATTGAATTTGAGAGTTTTGCAAGTGTGGGAGTGTGTTTCTTTCAAACTGAGTATCTTTACATCGTTTGCGTATCTTTACTATTCCAATTGTGTATGTTTACATCGTTTGCGTATCTTTACTATTCCAATTGTGTATCTTTTCATTTCTCGTTTGAGTATCTTTCTGTAACGCTTCTGATGCGAGTTTCTATTGTATTTGAGAGTTTTCCAAGTGTGGGAGTGTGTTTCTTTCAAACTCAGTATCTTTACATCGTTTGCGTATCTTTACTATTCCAATTGTTTATCTTTACATCGTTTGCGTATCTTTACTATTCCAATTGTGTATCTTTTCATTTCTCGTTTGAGTATCTTTCTGTAAGGCTTCTGATGCGAGTTTCTATTGTATTTGAGAGTTTTGCAAGTGTGGGAGTGTGTTTCTTTCAAACTGAGTATCTTTACATCGTTTGCGTATCTTTACTATTGCAATTGTGTATCTTTACATCGTTTGCGTATCTTTACTATTCCAATTGTGTATCTTTTCATTTCTCGTTTGAGTATCTTTCTGTAAGGCTTTCGGATGCGAGTTTCTATTGAATTTGAGAGTTTTGCAAGTGTGGGAGTGTGTTTCTTTCAAACTGAGTATCTTTACATAGTTTGCGTATCTTTACTATTCCAATTGTGTATCTTTACATCGTTTGCGTATCTTTACTATTCCAATTGTGTATCTTTTCATTTCTCGTTTGAGTATCTTTCTGTAAGGCTTTCTGATGTGAGTTTCTAGTGAATTTGAGAGTTTTGCAAGTGTGGGAGTGTGTTTCTTTCAAACTGAGTATCTTTACATCGTTTGCGTATCTTTACTATTCCAATTGTGTATCTTTACATCGTTTGCGTATCTTTACTATTCCAATTGTGTATCTTTTCATTTCTCGTTTGAGTATCTTTCTGTAAGACTTCTGATGCGAGTTTCTATTGTATTTGAGAGTTTTCCAAGTGTGGGAGTGTGTTTCTTTCAAACTGAGTATCTTTACATCGTTTGCGTATCTTTACTATTCCAATTGTGTATCTTTTCATTTCTCGTTTGAGTATCTTTCTGTAAGGCTTCTGATGCGAGTTTCTATTGAATTTGAGAGTTTTGCAAGTGTGGGAGTGTGTTTCTTTCAAACTGAGTATCTTTACATCGTTTGCGTATCTTTACTATTCCAATTGTGTATGTTTACATCGTTTGCGTATCTTTACTATTCCAATTGTGTATCTTTTCATTTCTCGTTTGAGTATCTTTCTGTAACGCTTCTGATGCGAGTTTCTATTGTATTTGAGAGTTTTCCAAGTGTGGGAGTGTGTTTCTTTCAAACTCAGTATCTTTACATCGTTTGCGTATCTTTACTATTCCAATTGTTTATCTTTACATCGTTTGCGTATCTTTACTATTCCAATTGTGTATCTTTTCATTTCTCGTTTGAGTATCTTTCTGTAAGGCTTCTGATGCGAGTTTCTATTGTATTTGAGAGTTTTGCAAGTGTGGGAGTGTGTTTCTTTCAAACTGAGTATCTTTACATCGTTTGCGTATCTTTACTATTGTAATTGTGTATCTTTACATCGTTTGCGTATCTTTACTATTCCAATTGTGTATCTTTTCATTTCTCGTTTGAGTATCTTTCTGTAAGGCTTTCGGATGCGAGTTTCTATTGAATTTGAGAGTTTTGCAAGTGTGGGAGCGTGTTTCTTTCAAACTGAGTATCTTTACATAGTTTGCGTATCTTTACTATTCCAATTGTGTATCTTTACATCGTTTGCGTATCTTTACTATTCCAATTGTGTATCTTTTCATTTCTCGTTTGAGTATCTTTCTGTAAGGCTTTCTGATGTGAGTTTCTAGTGAATTTGAGAGTTTTGCAAGTGTGGGAGTGTGTTTCTTTCAAACTGAGTATCTTTACATCGTTTGCGTATCTTTACTATTCCAATTGTGTATCTTTACATCGTTTGCGTATCTTTACTATTCCAATTGTGTATCTTTTCATTTCTCGTTTGAGTATCTTTCTGTAAGGCTTCTGATGCGAGTTTCTATTGTATTTGAGAGTTTTCCAAGTGTGGGAGTGTGTTTCTTTCAAACTGAGTATCTTTACATCGTTTGCGTATCTTTACTATTCCAATTGTGTATCTTTTCATTTCTCGTTTGAGTATCTTTCTGTAAGGCTTCTGATGCGAGTTTCTATTGAATTTGAGAGTTTTGCAAGTGTGGGAGTGTGTTTCTTTCAAACTGAGTATCTTTACATCGTTTGCGTATCTTTACTATTCCAATTGTGTATGTTTACATCGTTTGCGTATCTTTACTATTCCAATTGTGTATCTTTTCATTTCTCGTTTGAGTATCTTTCTGTAACGCTTCTGATGCGAGTTTCTATTGTATTTGAGAGTTTTCCAAGTGTGGGAGTGTGTTTCTTTCAAACTCAGTATCTTTACATCGTTTGCGTATCTTTACTATTCCAATTGTTTATCTTTACATCGTTTGCGTATCTTTACTATTCCAATTGTGTATCTTTTCATTTCTCGTTTGAGTATCTTTCTGTAAGGCTTCTGATGCGAGTTTCTATTGTATTTGAGAGTTTTGCAAGTGTGGGAGTGTGTTTCTTTCAAACTCAGTATCTTTACATCGTTTGCGTATCTTTACTATGCCAATTGTTTATTTTTACATCGTTTGCGTATCTTTACTATTCCAATTGTGTATCTTTTCATTTCTCGTTTGAGTATCTTTCTGTAAGGCTTCTGATGCGAGTTTCTATTGAATTTGAGAGTTTTGCAAGTGTGGGAGTGTGTTTCTTTCAAACTCAGTATCTTTACATCGTTTGCGTATCTTTACTATGCCAATTGTTTATTTTTACATCGTTTGCGTATCTTTACTATTCCAATTGTGTATCTTTTCATTTCTCGTTTGAGTATCTTTCTGTAAGGCTTCTGATGCGAGTTTCTATTGAATTTCAGAGCTTTGCAAGTGTGGGAGTGTGTTTCTTTCAAACTCAGTATCTTTACATCGTTTGCGTATCTTTACTATTCCAATTGTGTATCTTTACATCGTTTGCGTATCTTTACTATTCCAATTGTGTATCTTTTCATTTCTCGTTTGAGTATCTTTCTGTAAGGCTTCTGATGCGAGTTTTCTATTGACTTTGAGAGTTTTGCAAGTGTGGGAGTGTGTTTCTTTCAAACGGAGTATCTTTACATCGTTTGCGTATCGTTACTATTCCAATTGTGTATCTTTACATCGTTTGCGTATCTGTACTATTCCAACTGTGTATCTTTTCATTTCTCGTTTGAGTATCTTTCTGTAACGCTTCTGATGCGAGTTTCTATTGTATTTGAGAGTTTTGCAAGTGTGGGAGTGTGTTTCTTTCAAACTGAGTATCTTTACATCGTTTGCGTATCTTTACTATTCCAATTGTGTATCTTTTCATTTCTCGTTTGAGTATCTTTCTGTAAAGCTTCTGATGCGAGTTTCTATTGTATTTGAGAGTTTTGCAAGTGTGGGAGTGTGTTTCTTTCAAACTGAGTATCTTTACATCGTTTGCGTATCTTTACTATTCCAATTGTGTATCTTTTCATTTCTCGTTTGAGTATCTTTCTGTAAAGCTTTCTGATGCGAGTTTCTATTGTATTTGAGAGTTTTGCAAGTGTGGGAGTGTGTTTCTTTCAAACTGAGTATCTTTACATCGTTTGCGTATCTTTACTATTCCAATTGTGTATCTTTACATCGTTTGCGTATCTTTACTATTCCAATTGTGTATCTTTTCATTTCTCGTTTGAGTATCTTTCTGTAAGGCTTTCGGATGCGAGTTTCTATTGAATTTGAGAGTTTTGCAAGTGTGGGAGTGTGTTTCTTTCAAACTGAGTATCTTTACATAGTTTGCGTATCTTTACTATTCCAATTGTGTATCTTTACATCGTTTGCGTATCTTTACTATTCCAATTGTGTATCTTTTCATTTCTCGTTTGAGTATCTTTCTGTAAGGCTTTCTGATGTGAGTTTCTAGTGAATTTGAGAGTTTTGCAAGTGTGGGAGTGTGTTTCTTTCAAACTGAGTATCTTTACATCGTTTGCGTATCTTTACTATTCCAATTGTGTATCTTTACATCGTTTGCGTATCTTTACTATTCCAATTGTGTATCTTTTCATTTCTCGTTTGAGTATCTTTCTGTAAGGCTTCTGATGCGAGTTTCTATTGTATTTGAGAGTTTTCCAAGTGTGGGAGTGTGTTTCTTTCAAACTGAGTATCTTTACATCGTTTGCGTGTCTTTACTATTCCAATTGTGTATCTTTTCATTTCTCGTTTGAGGATCTTTCTGTAACGCTTCTGATGCGAGTTTCTATTGTATTTGAGAGTTTTGCAAGTGTGGGAGTGTGTTTCTTTCAAACTGAGTATCTTTACATCGTTTGCGTATCTTTACTATTCCAATTGTGTATCTTTTCATTTCTCGTTTGTGTATCTTTCTGTAACGCTTCTGATGCGAGTTTCTATTGTATTTGAGAGTTTTGCTAGTGTGGGAGTGTGTTTCTTTCAAACTGAGTATCTTTACATAGTTTGCGTATCTTTACTATTCCAATTGTGTATCTTTACATCGTTTGCGTATCTTTACTATTCCAATTGTGTATCTTTTCATTTCTCGTTTGAGTATCTTTCGGTAAGGCTTTCGGATGCGAGTTTCTATTGAATTTGAGAGTTTTGCAAGTGTGGGAGTGTGTTTCTTTCAAACTGAGTATCTTTACATCGTTTGCGTATCTTTACTATTGCAATTGTGTATCTTTACATCGTTTGCGTATCTTTACTATTCCAATTGTGTATCTTTTCATTTCTCGTTTGAGTATCTTTCTGTAAGGCTTTCGGATGCGAGTTTCTATTGAATTTGAGAGTTTTGCAAGTGTGGGAGTGTGTTTCTTTCAAACTGAGTATCTTTACATAGTTTGCGTATCTTTACTATTCCAATTGTGTATCTTTACATCGTTTGCGTATCTTTACTATTCCAATTGTGTATCTTTTCATTTCTCGTTTGAGTATCTTTCTGGAAGGCTTTCTGATGTGAGTTTCTAGTGAATTTGAGAGTTTTGCAAGTGTGGGAGTGTGTTTCTTTCAATCTGAGTATCTTTACATCGTTTGCGTATCTTTACTATTCCAATTGTGTATCTTTACATCGTTTGCGTATCTTTACTATTCCAATTGTGTATCTTTTCATTTCTCGTTTGAGTATCTTTCTGTAAGGCTTCTGATGCGAGTTTCTATTGTATTTGAGAGTTTTCCAAGTGTGGGAGTGTGTTTCTTTCAAACTGAGTATCTTTACATCGTTTGCGTATCTTTACTATTCCAATTGTGTATCTTTTCATTTCTCGTTTGAGTATCTTTCTGTAAGGCTTCTGATGCGAGTTTCTATTGAATTTGAGAGTTTTGCAAGTGTGGGAGTGTGTTTCTTTCAAACTGAGTATCTTTACATCGTTTGCGTATCTTTACTATTCCAATTGTGTATGTTTACATCGTTTGCGTATCTTTACTATTCCAATTGTGTATCTTTTCATTTCTCGTTTGAGTATCTTTCTGTAACGCTTCTGATGCGAGTTTCTATTGTATTTGAGAGTTTTCCAAGTGTGGGAGTGTGTTTCTTTCAAACTGAGTATCTTTACATCGTTTGCGTATCTTTACTATTCCAATTGTGTATCTTTTCATTTCTCGTTTGAGTATCTTTCTGTAAGGCTTTCTGATGCGAGTTTCTATTGAATTTGAGAGTTTTGCAAGTGTGGGAGTGTGTTTCTTTCAAACTGAGTATCTTTACATCGTTTGCGTATCTTTACTATTCCAATTGTGTATCTTTTCATTTCTCGTTTGAGTATCTTTCTGTAAGGCTTTCTGATGCGAGTTTCTATTGAATTTGAGAGTTTTGCAAGTGTGGGAGTGTGTTTCTTTCAAACTGAGTATCTTTACATCGTTTGCGTATCTTTACTATTCTAATTGTGTATCTTTTCATTTCTCGTTTGAGTATCTTTCTGTAAGGCTTCTGATGCGAGTTTCTATTTTATTTGAGAGTTTTGCAAGTGTGGGAGTGTGTTTCTTTCAAACTGAGTATCTATACATCGTTTGCGTATCTTCACTATTCCAATTGTGTATCTGTACATCGTTTGCGTATCTTTACTATTCCAATTGTGTATCTTTTCATTTCTCGTTTGAGTATCTTTCTGTAAGGCTTCTGATGCGAGTTTCTATTGTATTTGAGAGTTTTGCAAGTGTGGGAGTGTGTTTCTTTCAAACTGAGTATCTTTACATCGTTTGCGTATCTTTACTATTCCAATTGTGTATCTTTTCATTTCTCGTTTGAGTATCTTTCTGTAAGGCTTTCGGATGCGAGTTTCTATTGAATTTGAGAGTTTTGCAAGTGTGGGAGTGTGTTTCTTTCAAATTGAGTATCTTTACATCGTTTGCGTATCTTTACTATTCTAATTGTGTATCTTTTCATTTCTCGTTTGAGTATCTTTCTGTAAGGCTTCTGATGCGAGTTTCTATTTTATTTGAGAGTTTTGCAAGTGTGGGAGTGTGTTTCTTTCAAACTAAGTATCTATACATCGTTTGCGTATCTTTACTATTCCAATTGTGTATCTTTTCATTTCTCGTTTGAGTATATTTCTGTAAGGCTTTCGGATGCGAGTTTCTATTGAATTTGAGAGTTTTGCAAGTGTGGGAGTGTGTTTTTTTCAAACTGAGTATCTTTACATCGTTTGCGTATCTTTACTATTCCAATTGTGTATCTTTTCATTTCTCGTTTGAGTATCTTTCTGTAAGGCTTCTGATGCGAGTTTCTATTGAATTTGAGAGTTTTGCAAGTGTGGGAGTGTGTTTCTTTCAAACTGAGTATCTTTACATCGTTTGCGTATCTTTACTATTCCAATTGTGTATCTTTACATCGTTTGCGTATCTTTACTATTCCAATTGTGTATCTTTTCATTTCTCGTTTGAGTATCTTTCTGTAACGCTTCTGATGCGAGTTTCTATTGTATTTGAGAGTTTTGCAAGTGTGGGAGTGTGTTTCTTTCAAACTGAGTATCTTTACATCGTTTGCGTATCTTTACTATTCCAATTGTGTATCTTTACATCGTTTGCGTATCTTTACTATTCCAATTGTGTATCTTTTCATTTCTCGTTTGAGTATCTTTCTGTAAGGCTTCTGATGCGAGTTTCTATTGAATTTGAGAGTTTTGCAAGTGTGGGAGTGTGTTTCTTTCAAATTGAGTATCTTTACATCGTTTGCGTATCTTTACTATTCCAATTGTGTATCTTTTCATTTCTCGTTTGAGTATCTTTCTGTAAGGCTTCTGATGCGAGTTTCTATTGAATTTGAGAGTTTTGCAAGTGTGGGAGTGTGTTTCTTTCAAACTGAGTATCTTTACATCGTTTGCGTATCTTTACTATTCCAATTGTGTATCTTTTCATTTCTCGTTTGAGTATCTTTCTGTAAGGCTTTCTGATGCGAGTTTCTATTGTATTTGAGAGTTTTGCAAGTGTGGGAGTGTGTTTCTTTCAAACTGAGTATCTTTACATCGTTTGCGTATCTTTACTATTCCAATTGTGTATCTTTTCATTTCTCGTTTGAGTATCTTTCTGTAAGGCTTCTGATGCGAGTTTCTATTGAATTTGAGAGTTTTGCAAGTGTGGGAGTGTGTTTCTTTCAAACTGAGTATCTTTACATCGTTTGCGTATCTTTACTATTCCAATTGTGTATCTTTACATCGTTTGCGTATCTTTACTATTCCAATTGTGTATCTTTTCATTTCTCGTTTGAGTATCTTTCTGTAACGCTTCTGATGCGAGTTTCTATTGTATTTGAGAGTTTTGCAAGTGTGGGAGTGTGTTTCTTTCAAACTGAGTATCTTTACATCGTTTGCGTATCTTTACTATTCCAATTGTGTATCTTTACATCGTTTGCGTATCTTTACTATTCCAATTGTGTATCTTTTCATTTCTCGTTTGAGTATCTTTCTGTAAGGCTTCTGATGCGAGTTTCTATTGAATTTGAGAGTTTTGCAAGTGTGGGAGTGTGTTTCTTTCAAATTGAGTATCTTTACATCGTTTGCGTATCTTTACTATTCCAATTGTGTATCTTTTCATTTCTCGTTTGAGTATCTTTCTGTAAGGCTTCTGATGCGAGTTTCTATTGAATTTGAGAGTTTTGCAAGTGTGGGAGTGTGTTTCTTTCAAACTGAGTATCTTTACATCGTTTGCGTATCTTTACTATTCCAATTGTGTATCTTTTCATTTCTCGTTTGAGTATCTTTCTGTAAGGCTTTCTGATGCGAGTTTCTATTGTATTTGAGAGTTTTGCAAGTGTGGGAGTGTGTTTCTTTCAAACTGAGTATCTTTACATCGTTTGCGTATCTTTACTATTCCAATTGTGTATCTTTTCATTTCTCGTTTGAGTATCTTTCTGTAAGGCTTTCTGATGCGAGTTTCTATTGTATTTGAGAGTTTTGCAAGTGTGGGAGTGTGTTTCTTTCAAACTGAGTATCTTTACATCGTTTGCGTATCTTTACTATTCCAATTGTGTATCTTTACATCGTTTGTGTATCTTTACTATTCCAATTGTGTATCTTTTCATTTCTCGTTTGAGTATCTTTCTGTAAGGCTTTCGGATGCGAGTTTCTATTGAATTTGAGAGTTTTGCAAGGGTGGGAGTGTGTTTCTTTCAAACTGAGTATCTTTACATAGTTTGCGTATCTTTACTATTCCAATTGTGTATCTTTACATCGTTTGCGTATCTTTACTATTCCAATTGTGTATCTTTTCATTTCTCGTTTGAGTATCTTTCTGTAAGGCTTTCTGATGTGACTTTCTATTGAATTTGAGAGTTTTGCAAGTGTGGGAGTGTGTTTCTTTCAAACTGAGTATCTTTACATCGTTTGCGTATCTTTACTATTCCAATTGTGTATCTTTACATCGTTTGCGTATCTTTACTATTCCAATTGTGTATCTTTTCATTTCTCGTTTGAGTATCTTTCTGTAAGGCTTCTGATGCGAGTTTCTATTGTATTTGAGAGTTTTCCAAGTGTGGGAGTGTGTTTCTTTCAAACTGAGTATCTTTACATCGTTTGCGTATCTTTACTATTCCAATTGTGTATCTTTTCATTTATCGTTTGCGTATCTTTACTATTCCAATTGTGTATCTTTTCATTTCTCGTTTGAGTATCTTTCTGTAAGGCCTCTTTGTACCTGAATTCTGTTGACTTAAACAACTGGAATGGAAACGTGGCCTGAATAAGAGTTGAAGATAACACAACAAGCTTTCAATCCATATATGGCACGACTGCCCAGTTAGGTCGGAAGTACTCGCTGTTTTACCGTTTCCAGACTGTAACTGCACGAGTTCTGAATTTCTGACACGACCTTGCTACCTTCCAATTGCAACTGGGAGTGATGTAGACCTCTAAATCTAGTTTTGTAAAAAGCTACAGAAACTAGACTCAAAGACTTTGTTTCCATATAAAGCACATCTTCCAACGCCCTATGAGCTGGGAGATACAGTATGCCGAAGTCGACGGATTGTTTCTGCCAGATTCTGTTGAACGAAAATGTTTTGCTCCTCTTCACGTTTTCTTGAAAACTAACCTACACACGCACAAAACAAATCAAAAAGAACAAAAACAATAACCAAATAAAGAGTAAAGAGTAAAAAATCAAAATTGGGTTGCCTCCCAACAAGCGCTTAAGTTTAAAGTCTAATAGCTTAGACCGAGTTTTCCTTTCAATCATTTTGTAGGTGACACATTATGGGGTTTCTGCTCCGCCATTTTGTTGTCCAACCTTGTAGTATATTCTTGAGCTCATTGTTGGTCACTTCACTATAAATCTGTAGAATCTCAATTAAAATCATTAGTGAAAGTGAGAACTTACCAAACATCACATAGGACGTGAGGTCCTTAAGAGACTATGTTCCTCTAGCCATATGATATTCCGTGGAATTTAAAATGCCACATGAATGAGATGCAAAATGAATGCAATTAGAATAAATAATGAAGATGCAATGCAAAAGTTAGAGAATAACAATTAGGAAGTCATTGATATATACAAGTCACACACATGTCAAACGTCATTAAATTATAATAAGCACATGTTAAGGGAAAAAAAACTAGCTTAACAACTAATCCAACAAGTTGTCAAATCTTATGTTTAAGTTCGTTTTAATTTCTCAACTTAAAAACCTAAGAAAGTACACACAATTATAATTATTATATGTTACAACAAAATAAGATAAGGATTCACAAGTTAGTTCTTTAAGTTTACAAAGTTCACACAATTCACAAGTTCTTTTTGCTATTTCAATGATTGAATGAACGACTGATTCTAAGTTGTAAACCGAGGTAGACGTGCGGCCTAAGTTTGAATGTCTAGACACAAGATCAAGTTTTTGTTTCAGAAGACCGTATAGCTCAATTAGAGATAGTGAACATGGTAGGACTCATTTGTTGAACTACGGAGAGCGAACTCCCTATCGATTCCATCACCGAGATGTATGTCAGTCAATACTTCTCTGAGATCCAATTTTGGTCTCATGCACCAGGGTAATAAAAGAGCATGCCTCTTACTCATCTGGACTTAAACTTGAGTGTTAGACAATTCTCCAAGTGTTAATAAAAGCCGCCCTCAACCTCATGCAAAAACTTTGGAAGAAAACATGAGGGTTTGAGGCTAATATTAACAAAAGGGACTTTACCTATTCCGTTCGATTTACAACCTATAACAATCATTCATTAATCATAAAAATAACAACCTAAGATAAAATTAGTATATATTAGAACAAAGTAAGAAAAAAAAAATACAAATTTACAATATGAACAGTGAATTCGAAATTAAAAGATTGGGATCCATAATGATGGATCCCCGGCAACGGCGCCATTTGATCAGTTCGATTACTCGAGATCAATATTAACTCTGTAAGCATCGTTAGTAGTATAAAGCAAGAGGGTATCGTTCACAAACCGGGGATCCATCCAGGGTAAAGAATCACAAACATTTAATAATGAATTCATAAGAGTTTGATGATTTTGGAATATATTTCGGATCAAACATAAAATAAACCTAAACTAATATATACATGTGATCAACCAACCAACATATAAGAAATTACCAAACAAATAACATAAGAACAAAGGTAACAAAATCTACTCTCAATCTTGTTCATGCCGTAAGTATCATAGTTCATCTTAAATTCGATCATGCATCAAGTTCCTACTTGGTTCTTAATACATAGATATTATCGAGCTCAACTACTTGTCTTGCTACGAAATCTAACATACCAATTCATCATGCAATTACGTATCACAAAGAGAAATCAACATGTTTAAAGCACCTATCCAATGTCGAACTTAAGATCATAATCGGTGGAGGAACAAAGGGGACAAACAATTAATCAACTACTTGTATCAAAATCGTTTTTAACTTTGAATGATTAACATATGCGACATCAACTACTTGTCTTAATCACACATGCAATATAAGAACACACCGAAAATGAATTAAGAACATAAATAAACAGAAACTCATGGCATAAAACCTAAAATCATTGAATTAAAATCGAAAACCTTAATTCATCATGTCATTCAAAAGTTACAAATATCTCATAGACAAGAATAAAAATAACTTTAACAAAACCTAAACATAAATCATCCAAGAACAAGAACATAAAAACCCGAAAACTAAACATGAAGATCATAGAGTTACACTTTATAATTCTCCTCCAAGGTTCCTTACAGTGGTAGCACAAGATCTTCAAGAGAATGGTATCCTAGGCTCCCAAGCTTTGGACAGAAAATATGGTGAAGGGTGGTGAATTCGGATTCTATGATGCTTGGTGAATGAAAGTGTTTGGGCAGAGCTTTGGCAAGTCTTGTGAGCAAGGTTGATGATGATTTTATGTGGAAATGAGGTGCTATATATAGAGGAAGAAACCCAAGGGAGGATGGGCACAAAGTCCACAAAGTTGAAACCAAATTGGTTGAGGTTTCCTAGATTCGGCAGATTTGACATTTGTCCCTTGTTGTGGCCATAACTTTCTCTAGAAAATAGATATTGAGATGATTCCAACTGGCAATTTCAACTAGACTTCCGTGGCTTTTCATCCATATATCATGCACTTTCTCAATCATTCGAGCTGTCCAGGGGAGCTCCTCAAAGTTGGATGATCTGCAGTGCCAGAATTCTGATTTCTATAAGGATTGCATATCTTTTGCATTAATTGCATATCTTCTTCCTCCTTTAATGCTGATTTCTTTTGCACAAATTCCTTCCTTTTAATTAGGGAGGCAGCAAAATTCTTAATTGTTGCAGCCATGTTTGATTTTTCTTACCTATCCTCATTAAATTTGCTGCATGCCTTCTTTGACTTTCTTGCCTCTTCTCATTTAATTTGCTGCATGCCTTCTTTGACATTCTTTGGTGCATAGATTTATGCACATTCTGATACATATTTGTGCTCTATATGCAGGAGGAACAAAGTCCCAAGTTTCCCTCATAGCCCTTGGATCAAAAGCAAATCAATGGCTGAGATAATTCCGTCGAGTTCACTGGACCTCCGATCAATGATTCGGTCATATCTCCCTGTAGGAATTATATATTGATTTGATTCCAAATCCTACAGAAACTAGACTCAAAATCCTTTTTATCCATATAAGGTACGTCTTCTAATGCAATCGGAGCTATCCAGGGGAGCCCGTCGAAGTTGGACTATGAATCTTGACAGCATTTTGATTTCTTGCATGGATTGGGCTTTTAAGTGTATTTTCTTCTCTTTCCTTGTGGAACTAGGATTGCTTTCCTTCTCCAACATGGATTTGTATTTCCTAATAAGAACAAGTATGTTAGAAACAAAGAAATACAAAAGGATGAATCCTACTCGAACAAGGAATCATATCTCAACAAGGATTATTAACACTTAGCACGATTTCATCATCAATTCATTCATAATTGACATAAGCTCTACCTAGACACTTATTCATACAAACGAAACTAAAACATACTAAATAAGAGTAACAAAGAGTAAGAATAGGGCATAAACGTATTAAGAACGTCACACTTTGTGCTCCTATCAGGGAGTGTGTTTCTTTTAAACTGAGTATCTTTACATCGTTTGCGTATCTTTACTATTCCAATTGTGTATCTTTTCATTTCTCGTTTGAGTATCTTTCTGTAAGGCTTCTGATGGGAGTTTCTATTGTATTTGAGAGTTTTCCAAGTGTGGGAGTGTGTTTCTTTCAAACTGAGTATCTTTACATCGTTTGCGTATCTTTACTTTTCCAATTGTGTATCTTTTCATTTCTCGTTTGAGTATCTTTCTGTAAGGCTTTCTGATGTGAGTTTCTATTGAATTTGAGAGTTTTGCAAGTGTGGGAGTGTGTTTCTTTCAAACTGAGTATCTTTACATCGTTTGCGTATCTTTACTATTCCAATTGTGTAACTTTACATCGTTTGCGTATCTTTACTATTCCAATTGTGTATCTTTTCATTTCTCGTTTGAGTATCTTTCTGTAAGGCTTCTGATGCGAGTTTCTATTGTATTTGAGAGTTTTCCAAGTGTGGGAGTGTGTTTCTTTCAAACTGAGTATCTTTACATCGTTTGCGTATCTTTACTATTCCAATTGTGTATCTTTTCATTTCTCGTTTGCGTATCTTTACTATTCCAATTGTGTATCTTTTCATTTCTCGTTTGAGTATCTTTCTGTAAGGCTTCTGATGCGAGTTTCTATTGTATTTGAGAGTTTTCCAAGTGTGGGAGTGTGTTTCTTTCAAACTGAGTATCTTTACATCGTTTGCGTGTCTTTACTATTCCAATTGTGTATCTTTTCATTTCTCGTTTGAGGATCTTTCTGTAAGGCTTCTGATGCGAGTTTCTATTGTATTTGAGAGTTTTGCAAGTGTGGGAGTGTGTTTCTTTCAAACTGAGTATCTTTACATCGTTTGCGTATCTTTACTATTCCAATTGTTTATCTTTTCATTTCTCGTTTGTGAATCTTTCTGTAACGCTTCTGATGCGAGTTTCTATTGTATTTGAGAGTTTTGCTAGTGTGGGAGTGTGTTTCTTTCAAACTGAGTATCTTTACATCGTTTGCGTATCTTTACTATTCCAATTGTGTATCTTTACATCGTTTGCGTATCTTTACTATTCCAATTGTGTATCTTTTCATTTCTCGTTTGAGTATCTTTCTGTAAGGCTTTCGGATGCGAGTTTCTATTGAATTTGAGAGTTTTGCAAGTGTGGGAGTGTGTTTCTTTCAAACTGAGTATCTTTACATCGTTTGCGTATCTTTACTATTCCAATTGTGTATCTTTACATCATTTGCGTATCTTTACTATTCCAATTGTGTATCTTTTCATTTATCGTTTGAGTATCTTTCTATAAGGCTTCTGATGCGAGTTTCTATTGTATTTGAGAGTTTTGCAAGTGTGGGAGTGTGTTTCTTTCAAACTGAGTATCTTTACATCGTTTGCGTATCTTTACTATTCCAATTGTGTATGTTTACATCGTTTGCGTATCTTTACTATTCCAATTGTGTATCTTTACATCGTTTGCGTATCTTTACTATTCCAATTGTGTATCTTTTCATTTCTCGTTTGAGTATCTTTCTGTAAGGCTTCTGAGGCGAGTTTCTATTGTATTTGAGAGTTTTGCAAGTGTGGGAGTGTGTTTCTTTCAAACTGAGTATCTTTACATTGTTTGCGTATCTTTACTATTCCAATTGTGTATCTTTACATCGTTTGCGTATCTTTACTATTCCAATTGTGTATCTTTTCATTTCTCGTTTGAGTATCTTTCTGTAAGGCTTCTGATGCGAGTTTCTATTGAATTTGAGAGTTTTGCAAGTGTGGGAGTGTGTTTCTTTCAAACTGATTATCTTTACATCGTTTGCGTATCTTTACTATTACAATTGTGTATGTTTACATCGTTTGCGTATCTTTACTATTCCAATTGTGTATCTTTTCATTTCTCGTTTGAGTATCTTTCTGTAAGGCTTTCGGATGCGAGTTTCTATTGAATTTGAGAGTTTTGCAAGTGTGGGAGTGTGTTTCATTCAAACTGAGTATCTTTACATCGTTTGCGTATCTTTACTATTCCAATTGTGTATCTTTACATCTTTTGCGTATCTTTACTATTCCAATTGTGCATCTTTTCATTTCTCGTTTGAGTATCTTACTGTAAGGCTTCTGATGCGAGTTTCTATTGAATTTGAGAGTTTTGCAAGTGTGGGAGTGTGTTTCTTTCAAACTGAGTATCTTTACATCGTTTGCGTATCTTTACTTTTCCAATTGTGTATCTTTTCATTTCTCGTTTGAGTATCTTTCTGTAAGGCTTTCGGATGCGAGTTTCTATTGAATTTGAGAGTTTTGCAAGTGTGGGAGTGTGTTTTTTTCAAACTGAGTATCTTTACATCGTTTGCGTATCTTTACTATTCCAATTGCGTATCTTTACATCGTTTGCGTATCTTTACTATTCCAATTGCGTATCTTTTGATTTCTCGTTTGAGTATCTTTCTGTAAGGCTTCTGATGCGAGTTTCTATTGTATTTGAGAGTTTTGCAAGTGTGGGAGTGTGTTTCTTTCAAACTGAGTATCTTTACATCGTTTGCGTATCTTTACTATTCCAATTGTGTATCTTTTCATTTCTCGTTTGTGTATCTTTCTGTAACGCTTCTGATGCGAGTTTCTATTGTATTTGAGAGTTTTGCTAGTGTGGGAGTGTGTTTCTTTCAAACTGAGTATCTTTACATCGTTTGCGTATCTTTATTATTCCAATTGTGTATCTTTACATCGTTTGCGTATCTTTACTATTCCAATTGCGTATCTTTTGATTTCTCGTTTGAGTATCTTTCTGTAAGGCTTCTGATGCGAGTTTCTATTGTATTTGAGAGTTTTGCAAGTGTGGGAGTGTGTTTCTTTCAAACTGAGTATCTTTACATCGTTTGCGTATCTTTACTATTCCAATTGTGTATCTTTTCATTTCTCGTTTGTGTATCTTTCTGTAAGGCTTCTGATGCGAGTTTCTATTGTATTTGAGAGTTTTGCAAGTGTGGGAGTGTGTTTCATTCAAACTGAGTATCTTTACATCGTTTGCGTATCTTTACTATTCCAATTGTGTATCTTTACATCGTTTGCGTATCTTTACTATTCCAATTGTGTATCTTTTCATTTCTCGTTTGAGTATCTTTCTGTAAGGCTTCTGATGCGAGGTTCTATTGTATTTGAGAGTTTTCCAAGTCTGGGAGTGTGTTTCTTTCAAACTGAGTATCTTTACATCGTTTGCGTATCTTTACTATTCTAATTGTGTATCTTTTCATTTCTCGTTTGAGTATCTTTTCTATAAGGCTTTCGGATGCGAGTTTCTTTTGAATTTGAGAGTTTTGCAAGTGTGGGAGTGTTTTCCTTTCAAACTGAGTATCTTTACATCGTTTGCGTATCTTTACTATTCCAATTGTGTATGTTTACATCGTTTGCGTATCTTTACTATTCCAATTGTGTATCTTTACATCGTTTGCGTATCTTTACTATTCCAATTGTGTATCTTTTCATTTCTCGTTTAAGTATCTTTCTGTAAGGCTTCTGAGGCGAGTTTCTATTGTATTTGAGAGTTTTGCAAGTGTGGGAGTGTGTTTCTTTCAAACTGAGTATCTTTACATTGTTTGCGTATCTTTACTATTCCAATTGTGTATCTTTACATCGTTTGCGTATCATTACTATTCCAATTGTGTATCTTTTCATTTCTCGTTTGAGTATCTTTCTATAAGGCTTCTGATGCGAGTTTCTATTGTATTTGAGAGTTTTGCAAGTGTGGGAGTGTGTTTCTTTCAAACTGAGTATCTTTACATCGTTTGCGTATCTTTACTATTCTAATTGTGTATCTTTTCATTTCTCGTTTGAGTATCTTTCTGTAAGGCTTCTGATGCGAGTTTCTATTGTATTTGAGAGTTTTCCAAGTGTGGGAGTGTGTTTCTTTCAAACTGAGTATCTTTACATCGTTTGCGTATCTTTACAATTCTAATTGTGTATCTTTTCATTTCTCGTTTGAGTATCTTTCTGTAAGGCTTTCGGATGCGAGTTTCTTTTGAATTTGAGAGTTTTGCAAGTGTGGGAGTGTGTTTCTTTCAAACTGAGTATCTTTACATCGTTTGCGTATCTTTACTATTCCAATTGTGTATCTTTTCATTTCTCGTTTGAGGATCTTTCTGTAAGGCTTCTGATGCGAGTTTCTATTGTATTTAAGAGTTTTGCAAGTGTGGGAGTGTGTTTCATTGAAACTGAGTATCTTTACATCGTTTGCGTATCTTTACTATTCCAATTGTGCATCTTTTCATTTCTCGTTTGAGTATCTTTCTGTAAGGCTTCTGATGCGAGTTTCTATTGTATTTGAGAGTTTTGCAAGTGTGGGAGTGTGTTTCATTCAAACTGAGTATCTTTACATCGTTTGCGTATCTTTACTATTCCAATTGTGTGTCTTTACATCGTTTGCGTATCTTTACTATTCCAATTGTGTATCTTTTCATTTCTCGTTTGAGTATCTTTCTGTAAGGCTTCTGATGCGAGTTTCTATTGAATTTGAGAGTTTTGCAAGTGTGGGAGTGTGTTTCTTTCAAACTGAGTATCTTTACATCGTTTGCGTATCTTTACTATTCCAATTGTGTATCTTTTCATTTCTCGTTTGAGGATCTTTGTGTAAGGCTTCTGATGCGAGTTTCTATTGTATTTGAGAGTTTTGCAAGTGTGGGAGTGTGTTTCATTGAAACTGAGTATCTTTACATCGTTTGCGTATCTTTACTATTCCAATTGTGCATCTTTTCATTTCTCGTTTGAGTATCTTTCTGTAAGGCTTCTGATGCGAGTTTCTATTGTATTTGAGAGTTTTGCAAGTGTGGGAGTGTGTTTCTTTCAAACTGAGTATCTTTACATCGTTTGCGTATCTTTACTATTCCAATTGTGTATCTTTTCATTTCTCGTTTGAGTATCTTTCTGTAAGGCTTCTGATGCGAGTTTCTATTGTATTTTAGAGTTTTGCAAGTGTGGGAGTGTGTTTCATTCAAACTGAGTATCTTTACATCGTTTGCGTATCTTTACTATTCTAATTGTGTATCTTTACATCGTTTGCGTATCTTTACTATTCCAATTGTGTATTTTTTCATTTCTCGTTTGAGTATCTTTCTGTAAGGCTTCTGATGCGAGTTTCTATTGAATTTGAGAGTTTTGCAAGTGTGGGAGTGTGTTTCTTTCAAACTGAGTATCTTTACATCGTTTGCGTATCTTTACTATTCCAATTGTGCATCTTTTCATTTCTCGTTTGAGTATCTTTCTGTAAGGCTTCTGATGCGAGTTTCTATTGAATTTGAGAGTTTTGCAAGTGTGGGAGTGTGTTTCATTCAAACTGAGTATCTTTACATCGTTTGCGTATCTTTACTATTCTAATTGTGTATCTTTTCATTTCTCGTTTGAGTATCTTTCTGTAAGGCTTCTGATGCGAGTTTCTATTGTATTTGAGAATTTTCCAAGTGTGGGAGTGTGTTTCTTTCAAACTGAGTATCTTTACATCGTTTCCGTATCTTTACTATTCTAATTGTGTATCTTTTCATTTCTCGTTTGAGTATCTTTTCTATAAGGCTTTCGGATGCGAGTTTCTTTTGAATTTGAGAGTTTTGCAAGTGTGGGAGTGTTTTCCTTTCAAACTGAGTATCTTTACATCGTTTGCGTATCTTTACTATTCCAATTGTGTATCTTTACATCGTTTGCGTATCTTTACTATTCCAATTGTGTATCTTTACATCGTTTGCGTATCTTTACTATTCCAATTGTGTATCTTTTCATTTCTCGTTTGAGTATCTTTCTGTAAGGCTTCCGATGCGAGTTTCTATTGTATTTGAGAGTTTTCCAAGTGTGGGAGTGTGTTTCTTTCAAACTGAGTATCTTTACATCGTTTGTGTATCTTTACTATTCTAATTGTGTATCTTTTCATTTCTCGTTTAAGTATCTTTCTGTAAGGCTTCTGATGCGAGTTTCTATTGTATTTGAGAGTTTTGCAAGTGTGGGAGTGTGTTTCATTCAAACTGAGTATCTTTACATCGTTTGCGTATCTTTACTATTCCAATTGTGTATCTTTACATCGTTTGCGTATCTTTACTATTCCAATTGTGTATCTTTTCATTTCTCGTTTGAGTATCTTTCTGTAAGGCTTCTGATGCGAGGTTCTATTGTATTTGAGAGTTTTCCAAGTCTGGGAGTGTGTTTCTTTCAAACTGAGTATCTTTACATCGTTTGCGTATCTTTACTATTCTAATTGTGTAGCTTTTCATTTCTCGTTTGAGTATCTTTCTGTAAGGCTTTCGGATGCGAGTTTCTTTTGAATTTGAGAGTTTTGCAAGTGTGGGAGTGTGTTTCTTTCAAACTGAGTATCTTTACATCGTTTGCGTATCTTTACGATTCCAATTGTGTATCTTTATATCGTTTGCGTATCTTTACTATTCCAATTGTGTATCTTTTCATTTCTCGTTTGAGTATCTTTCTGTAAGGCTTCTGATGCGAGTTTCTATTGTATTTGAGAGTTTTGCAAGTGTGGGAGTGTGTTTCATTGAAACTGAGTATCTTTACATCGTTTGCGTATCTTTACTATTCCAATTGTGTATCTTTACATCGTTTGCGTATCTTTACTATTCCAATTGTGTATCTTTTCATTTCTCGTTTGAGTATCTTTCTGTAAGGCTTCTGATGCGAGGTTCTATTGTATTTGAGAGTTTTCCAAGTCTGGGAGTGTGTTTCTTTCAAACTGAGTATCTTTACATCGTTTGCGTATCTTTACTATTCTAATTGTGTAGCTTTTCATTTCTCGTTTGAGTATCTTTCTGGAAGGCTTTCGGATGCGAGTTTCTTTTGAATTTGAGAGTTTTGCAAGTGTGGGAGTGTGTTTCTTTCAAACTGAGTATCTTTACATCGTTTGCGTATCTTTACTATTCCAATTGTGTATCTTTACATCGTTTGCGTATCTTTACTATTCCAATTGTGTATCTTTTCATTTCTCGTTTAAGTATCTTTCTGTAAGGCTTCTGATGCGAGTTTCTATTGAATTTGAGAGTTTTGCAAGTGTGGGAGTGTGTTTCTTTCAAACTGAGTATCTTTACATCGTTTGCGTATCTTTACTATTCCAATTGTGTATCTTTTCATTTCCCGTTTGAGTATCTTTCTGTAACGTTTCTGATGCGAGTTTCTATTGTATTTGAGAGTTTTGCAAGTGTGGGAGTGTGTTTCTTTCAAACTGAGTATCTTTACATCGTTTGCGTATCTTTACTACTCTAATTGTGTATCTTTACATCGTTTGCGTGTCTTTACTATTCCAATTGTGTATCTTTTCATTTCTCGTTTGAGTATCTTTCTGTAAGGCTTCTGATGCGAGTTTCTATTGTATTTGAGAGTTTTGCAAGTGTGGGAGTGTGTTTCATTCAAACTGAGTATCTTTACTATTCCAATTGTGTATCTTTACATCGTTTGCGTATCTTTACTATTCCAATTGTGTATTTTTTCATTTCTCGTTTGAGTATCTTTCTGTAAGGCTTCTGATGCGAGTTTCTATTGTATTTGAGAGTTTTGCAAGTGTGGGAGTGTGTTTCATTGAAACTGAGTATCTTTACATCGTTTGCGTATCTTTACTATTCCAATTGTGCATCTTTTCATTTCTCGTTTGAGTATCTTTCTGTAAGGCTTCTGATGCGAGTTTCTATTGTATTTGAGAGTTTTGCAAGTGTGGGAGTGTGTTTCTTTCAAACTGAGTATCTTTACATCGTTTGCGTATCTTTACTATTCCAATTGTGTATCTTTTCATTTCTCGTTTGAGTATCTTTCTGTAAGGCTTCTGATGCGAGTTTCTATTGTATTTTAGAGTTTTGCAAGTGTGGGAGTGTGTTTCATTCAAACTGAGTATCTTTACATCGTTTGCGTATCTTTACTATTCTAATTGTGTATCTTTACATCGTTTGCGTATCTTTACTATTCCAATTGTGTATTTTTTCATTTCTCGTTTGAGTATCTTTCTGTAAGGCTTCTGATGCGAGTTTCTATTGAATTTGAGAGTTTTGCAAGTGTAGGAGTGTGTTTCTTTCAAACTGAGTATCTTTACATCGTTTGCGTATCTTTACTATTCCAATTGTGCATCTTTTCATTTCTCGTTTGAGTATCTTTCTGTAAGGCTTCTGATGCGAGTTTCTATTGAATTTGAGAGTTTTGCAAGTGTGGGAGTGTGTTTCATTCAAACTGAGTATCTTTACATCGTTTGCGTATCTTTACTATTCTAATTGTGTATCTTTTCATTTCTCGTTTGAGTATCTTTCTGTAAGGCTTCTGATGCGAGTTTCTATTGTATTTGAGAATTTTCCAAGTGTGGGAGTGTGTTTCTTTCAAACTGAGTATCTTTACATCGTTTGCGTATCTTTACTATTCTAATTGTGTATCTTTTCATTTCTCGTTTGAGTATCTTTTCTATAAGGCTTTCGGATGCGAGTTTCTTTTGAATTTGAGAGTTTTGCAAGTGTGGGAGTGTTTTCCTTTCAAACTGAGTATCATTACATCGTTTGCGTATCTTTACTATTCCAATTGTGTATCTTTACATCGTTTGCGTATCTTTACTATTCCAATTGTGTATCTTTACATCGTTTGCGTATCTTTACTATTCCAATTGTGTATCTTTTCATTTCTCGTTTGAGTATCTTTCTGTAAGGCTTCCGATGCGAGTTTCTATTGTATTTGAGAGTTTTCCAAGTGTGGGAGTGTGTTTCTTTCAAACTGAGTATCTTTACATCGTTTGCGTAGCTTTACTATTCCAATTGTGTATCTATACATCGTTTGCGTATCTTTACTATTCCAATTGTGTATCTTTTCATTTCTCGTTTGAGTATCTTTCTGTAAGGCTTCTGATGCGAGGTTCTATTGTATTTGAGAGTTTTCCAAGTCTGGGAGTGTGTTTCTTTCAAACTGAGTATCTTTACATCGTTTGCGTATCTTTACTATTCTAATTGTGTAGCTTTTCATTTCTCGTTTGAGTATCTTTCTGTAAGGCTTTCGGATGCGAGTTTCTTTTGAATTTGAGAGTTTTGCAAGTGTGGGAGTGTGTTTCTTTCAAACTGAGTATCTTTACATCGTTTGCGTATCTTTACGATTCCAATTGTGTATCTTTATATCGTTTGCGTATCTTTACTATTCCAATTGTGTATCTTTTCATTTCTCGTTTGAGTATCTTTCTGTAAGGCTTCTGATGCGAGTTTCTATTGTATTTGAGAGTTTTGCAAGTGTGGGAGTGTGTTTCATTGAAACTGAGTATCTTTACATCGTTTGCGTATCTTTACTATTCCAATTGTGTATCTTTACATCGTTTGCGTATCTTTACTATTCCAATTGTGTATCTTTTCATTTCTCGTTTGAGTATCTTTCTGTAAGGCTTCTGATGCGAGGTTCTATTGTATTTGAGAGTTTTCCAAGTCTGGGAGTGTGTTTCTTTCAAACTGAGTATCTTTACATCGTTTGCGTATCTTTACTATTCTAATTGTGTAGCTTTTCATTTCTCGTTTGAGTATCTTTCTGGAAGGCTTTCGGATGCGAGTTTCTTTTGAATTTGAGAGTTTTGCAAGTGTGGGAGTGTGTTTCTTTCAAACTGAGTATCTTTACATCGTTTGCGTATCTTTACTATTCCAATTGTGTATCTTTACATCGTTTGCGTATCTTTACTATTCCAATTGTGTATCTTTTCATTTCTCGTTTAAGTATCTTTCTGTAAGGCTTCTGATGCGAGTTTCTATTGAATTTGAGAGTTTTGCAAGTGTGGGAGTGTGTTTCTTTCAAACTGAGTATCTTTACATCGTTTGCGTATCTTTACTATTCCAATTGTGTATCTTTTCATTTCTCGTTTGAGTATCTTTCTGTAAGGCTTCTGATGCGAGGTTCTATTGTATTTGGGAGTTTTCCAAGTCTGGGAGTGTGTTTCTTTCAAACTGAGTATCTTTACATCGTTTGCGTATCTTTACTATTCTAATTGTGTAGCTTTTCATTTCTCGTTTGAGTATCTTTCTGGAAGGCTTTCGGATGCGAGTTTCTTTTGAATTTGAGAGTTTTGCAAGTGTGGGAGTGTGTTTCTTTCAAACTGAGTATCTTTACATCGTTTGCGTATCTTTACTATTCCAATTGTGTATCTTTACATCGTTTGCGTATCTTTACTATTCCAATTGTGTATCTTTTCATTTCTCGTTTAAGTATCTTTCTGTAAGGCTTCTGATGCGAGTTTCTATTGAATTTGAGAGTTTTGCAAGTGTGGGAGTGTGTTTCTTTCAAACTGAGTATCTTTACATCGTTTGCGTATCTTTACTATTCCAATTGTGTATCTTTACATCGTTTGCGTATCTTTACTATTCCAATTGTGTATCTTTACATCGTTTGCGTATCTTTACTATTCCAATTGTGTATCTTTTCATTTCTCGTTTGAGTATCTTTTCTATAAGGCTTTCGGATGCGAGTTTCTTTTGAATTTGAGAGTTTTGCAAGTGTGGGAGTGTTTTCCTTTCAAACTGAGTATCATTACATCGTTTGCGTATCTTTACTATTCCAATTGTGTATCTTTACATCGTTTGCGTATCTTTACTATTCCAATTGTGTATCTTTTCATTTCTCGTTTGAGTATCTTTCTGTAAGGCTTCTGATGCGAGGTTCTATTGTATTTGAGAGTTTTCCAAGTCTGGGAGTGTGTTTCTTTCAAACTGAGTATCTTTACATCGTTTGCGTATCTTTACTATTCCAATTGTGTATCTTTACATCGTTTGCGTATCTTTACTATTCCAATTGTGTATCTTTTCATTTCTCGTTTGAGTATCTTTCTGTAAGGCTTCTGATGCGAGGTTCTATTGTATTTGAGAGTTTTTCAAGTGTGGGAGTGTGTTTCTTTCAAACTGAGTATCTTTACATCGTTTGTGTATCTTTACTATTCTAATTGTGTATCTTTTCATTTCTCGTTTGAGTATCTTTCTGTAAGGCTTCTGATGCGAGTTTCTATTGTATTTGAGAGTTTTGCAAGTGTGGGAGTGTGTTTCATTCAAACTGAGTATCTTTACATCGTTTGCGTATCTTTACTATTCCAATTGTGTATCTTTACATCGTTTGCGTATCTTTACTATTCCAATTGTGTATCTTTTCATTTCTCGTTTGAGTATCTTTCTGTAAGGCTTCTGATGCGAGGTTCTATTGTATTTGAGAGTTTTCCAAGTCTGGGAGTGTGTTTCTTTCAAACTGAGTATCTTTACATCGTTTGCGTATCTTTACTATTCTAATTGTGTAGCTTTTCATTTCTCGTTTGAGTATCTTTCTGGAAGGCTTTCGGATGCGAGTTTCTTTTGAATTTGAGAGTTTTGCAAGTGTGGGAGTGTGTTTCTTTCAAACTGAGTATCTTTACATCGTTTGCGTATCTTTACGATTCCAATTGTGTATCTTTATATCGTTTGCGTATCTTTACTATTCCAATTGTGTATCTTTTCATTTCTCGTTTGAGTATCTTTCTGTAAGGCTTCTGATGCGAGTTTCTATTGTATTTGAGAGTTTTGCAAGTGTGGGAGTGTGTTTCATTGAAACTGAGTATCTTTACATCGTTTGCGTATCTTTACTATTCCAATTGTGTATCTTTACATCGTTTGCGTATCTTTACTATTCCAATTGTGTATCTTTTCATTTCTCGTTTGAGTATCTTTCTGTAAGGCTTCTGATGCGAGGTTCTATTGTATTTGAGAGTTTTCCAAGTCTGGGAGTGTGTTTCTTTCAAACTGAGTATCTTTACATCGTTTGCGTATCTTTACTATTCTAATTGTGTAGCTTTTCATTTCTCGTTTGAGTATCTTTCTGGAAGGCTTTCGGATGCGAGTTTCTTTTGAATTTGAGAGTTTTGCAAGTGTGGGAGTGTGTTTCTTTCAAACTGAGTATCTTTACATCGTTTGCGTATCTTTACTATTCTAATTGTGTATCTTTTCATTTCTCGTTTGAGTATCTTTCTGTAAGGCTTCTGATGCGAGTTTCTATTGTATTTGAGAGTTTTGCAAGTGTGGGAGTGTGTTTCATTCAAACTGAGTATCTTTACATCGTTTGCGTATCTTTACTATTCCAATTGTGTATCTTTACATCGTTTGCGTATCTTTACTATTCCAATTGTGTATCTTTTCATTTCTCGTTTAAGTATCTTTCTGTAAGGCTTCTGATGCGAGTTTCTATTGAATTTGAGAGTTTTGCAAGTGTGGGAGTGTGTTTCTTTCAAACTGAGTATCTTTACATCGTTTGCGTATCTTTACTATTCCAATTGTGTATCTTTTCATTTCCCGTTTGAGTATCTTTCTGTAACGTTTCTGATGCGAGTTTCTATTGTATTTGAGAGTTTTGCAAGTGTGGGAGTGTGTTTCTTTCAAACTGAGTATCTTTACATCGTTTGCGTATCTTTACTACTCCAATTGTGTATCTTTACATCGTTTGCGTGTCTTTACTATTCCAATTGTGTATCTTTTCATTTCTCGTTTGAGTATCTTTCTGTAAGGCTTCTGATGCGAGTTTCTATTGTATTTGAGAGTTTTGCAAGTGTGGGAGTGTGTTTCATTCAAACTGAGTATCTTTACATCGTTTGCGTATCTTTACTATTCCAATTGTGTATCTTTACATCGTTTGCGTATCTTTACTATTCCAATTGTGTATTTTTTCATTTCTCGTTTGAGTATCTTTCTGTAAGGCTTATGATGCGAGTTTCTATTGTATTTGAGAGTTTTGCAAGTGTGGGAGTGTGTTTCATTCAAACTGAGTATCTTTACATCGTTTGCGTATCTTTACTATTCCAATTGTGTATCTTTACATCTTTTGCGTATCTTTACTATTCCAATTGTGTATCTTTTCATTTCTCGTTTGAGTATCTTTCTGTAAGGCTTCTGATGCGAGTTTCTATTGTATTTGAGAGTTTTGCAAGTGTGGGAGTGTGTTTCTTTCAAACTGAGTATCTTTACTATTCCAATTGTGTATCTTTTCATTTCCGGTTTGAGTATCTTTCTGTAACGCTTCTGATGCGAGTTTCTATTGTATTTGAGAGTTTTGCAAGTGTGGGAGTGTGTTTCTTTCAAACTGAGTATCTTTACATCGTTTGTGTATCTTTACTATTCTAATTGTGTATCTTTTCATTTCTCGTTTGAGTATCTTTCTGTAAGGCTTCTGATGCGAGTTTCTATTGTATTTGAGAGTTTTGCAAGTGTGGGAGTGTGTTTCATTGAAACTGAGTATCTTTACATCGTTTGCGTATCTTTACTATTCCAATTGTGTATCTTTACATCGTTTGCGTATCTTTACTATTCCAATTGTGTATCTTTTCATTTCTCGTTTGAGTATCTTTCTGTAAGGCTTCTGATGCGAGGTTCTATTGTATTTGAGAGTTTTCCAAGTCTGGGAGTGTGTTTCTTTCAAACTGAGTATCTTTACATCGTTTGCGTATCTTTACTATTCTAATTGTGTAGCTTTTCATTTCTCGTTTGAGTATCTTTCTGTAAGGCTTTCGGATGCGAGTTTCTTTTGAATTTGAGAGTTTTGCAAGTGTGGGAGTGTGTTTCTTTCAAACTGAGTATCTTTACATCGTTTGCGTATCTTTACTATTCCAATTGTGTATCTTTACATCGTTTGCGTATCTTTACTATTCCAATTGTGTATCTTTTCATTTCTCGTTTAAGTATCTTTCTGTAAGGCTTCTGATGCGAGTTTCTATTGAATTTGAGAGTTTTGCAAGTGTGGGAGTGTGTTTCTTTCAAACTGAGTATCTTTACATCGTTTGTGTATCTTTACTATTCTAATTGTGTATCTTTTCATTTCTCGTTTGAGTATCTTTCTGTAAGGCTTCTGATGCGAGGTTCTATTGTATTTGAGAGTTTTCCAAGTCTGGGAGTGTGTTTCTTTCAAACTGAGTATCTTTACATCGTTTGCGTATCTTTACTATTCTAATTGTGTAGCTTTTCATTTCTCGTTTGAGTATCTTTCTGTAAGGCTTTCGGATGCGAGTTTCTTTTGAATTTGAGAGTTTTGCAAGTGTGGGAGTGTGTTTCTTTCAAACTGAGTATCTTTACATCGTTTGCGTATCTTTACGATTCCAATTGTGTATCTTTATATCGTTTGCGTATCTTTACTATTCCAATTGTGTATCTTTTCATTTCTCGTTTGAGTATCTTTCTGTAAGGCTTCTGATGCGAGTTTCTATTGTATTTGAGAGTTTTGCAAGTGTGGGAGTGTGTTTCATTGAAACTGAGTATCTTTACATCGTTTGCGTATCTTTACTATTCCAATTGTGTATCTTTACATCGTTTGCGTATCTTTACTATTCCAATTGTGTATCTTTTCATTTCTCGTTTGAGTATCTTTCTGTAAGGCTTCTGATGCGAGGTTCTATTGTATTTGAGAGTTTTCCAAGTCTGGGAGTGTGTTTCTTTCAAACTGAGTATCTTTACATCGTTTGCGTATCTTTACTATTCTAATTGTGTAGCTTTTCATTTCTCGTTTGAGTATCTTTCTGGAAGGCTTTCGGATGCGAGTTTCTTTTGAATTTGAGAGTTTTGCAAGTGTGGGAGTGTGTTTCTTTCAAACTGAGTATCTTTACATCGTTTGCGTATCTTTACTATTCTAATTGTGTATCTTTTCATTTCTCGTTTGAGTATCTTTCTGTAAGGCTTCTGATGCGAGTTTCTATTGTATTTGAGAGTTTTGCAAGTGTGGGAGTGTGTTTCATTCAAACTGAGTATCTTTACATCGTTTGCGTATCTTTACTATTCCAATTGTGTATCTTTACATCGTTTGCGTATCTTTACTATTCCAATTGTGTATCTTTTCATTTCTCGTTTAAGTATCTTTCTGTAAGGCTTCTGATGCGAGTTTCTATTGAATTTGAGAGTTTTGCAAGTGTGGGAGTGTGTTTCTTTCAAACTGAGTATCTTTACATCGTTTGCGTATCTTTACTATTCCAATTGTGTATCTTTTCATTTCCCGTTTGAGTATCTTTCTGTAACGTTTCTGATGCGAGTTTCTATTGTATTTGAGAGTTTTGCAAGTGTGGGAGTGTGTTTCTTTCAAACTGAGTATCTTTACATCGTTTGCGTATCTTTACTACTCCAATTGTGTATCTTTACATCGTTTGCGTGTCTTTACTATTCCAATTGTGTATCTTTTCATTTCTCGTTTGAGTATCTTTCTGTAAGGCTTCTGATGCGAGTTTCTATTGTATTTGAGAGTTTTGCAAGTGTGGGAGTGTGTTTCATTCAAACTGAGTATCTTTACATCGTTTGCGTATCTTTACTATTCCAATTGTGTATCTTTACATCGTTTGCGTATCTTTACTATTCCAATTGTGTATTTTTTCATTTCTCGTTTGAGTATCTTTCTGTAAGGCTTATGATGCGAGTTTCTATTGTATTTGAGAGTTTTGCAAGTGTGGGAGTGTGTTTCATTCAAACTGAGTATCTTTACATCGTTTGCGTATCTTTACTATTCCAATTGTGTATCTTTACATCTTTTGCGTATCTTTACTATTCCAATTGTGTATCTTTTCATTTCTCGTTTGAGTATCTTTCTGTAAGGCTTCTGATGCGAGTTTCTATTGTATTTGAGAGTTTTGCAAGTGTGGGAGTGTGTTTCTTTCAAACTGAGTATCTTTACTATTCCAATTGTGTATCTTTTCATTTCCGGTTTGAGTATCTTTCTGTAACGCTTCTGATGCGAGTTTCTATTGTATTTGAGAGTTTTGCAAGTGTGGGAGTGTGTTTCTTTCAAACTGAGTATCTTTACATCGTTTGTGTATCTTTACTATTCTAATTGTGTATCTTTTCATTTCTCGTTTGAGTATCTTTCTGTAAGGCTTCTGATGCGAGTTTCTATTGTATTTGAGAGTTTTGCAAGTGTGGGAGTGTGTTTCATTCAAACTGAGTATCTTTACATCGTTTGCGTATCTTTACTATTCCAATTGTGTATCTTTACATCGTTTGCGTATCTTTACTATTCCAATTGTGTATCTTTTCATTTCTCGTTTGAGTATCTTTCTGTAAGGCTTCTGATGCGAGGTTCTATTGTATTTGAGAGTTTTCCAAGTCTGGGAGTGTGTTTCTTTCAAACTGAGTATCTTTACATCGTTTGCGTATCTTTACTATTCTAATTGTGTAGCTTTTCATTTCTCGTTTGAGTATCTTTCTGTAAGGCTTTCGGATGCGAGTTTCTTTTGAATTTGAGAGTTTTGCAAGTGTGGGAGTGTGTTTCTTTCAAACTGAGTATCTTTACATCGTTTGCGTATCTTTACTATTCCAATTGTGTATCTTTACATCGTTTGCGTATCTTTACTATTCCAATTGTGTATCTTTTCATTTCTCGTTTAAGTATCTTTCTGTAAGGCTTCTGATGCGAGTTTCTATTGAATTTGAGAGTTTTGCAAGTGTGGGAGTGTGTTTCTTTCAAACTGAGTATCTTTACATCGTTTGCGTATCTTTACTATTCCAATTGTGTATCTTTTCATTTCCCGTTTGAGTATCTTTCTGTAACGCTTCTGATGCGAGTTTCTATTGTATTTGAGAGTTTTGCAAGTGTGGGAGTGTGTTTCTTTCAAACTGAGTATCTTTACATCGTTTGCGTATCTTTACTATTCCAATTGTGTATCTTTACATCGTTTGCGTGTCTTTACTATTCCAATTGTGTATCTTTTCATTTCTCGTTTGAGTATCTTTCTGTAAGGCTTCTGATGCGAGTTTCTATTGTATTTGAGAGTTTTGCAAGTGTGGGAGTGTGTTTCATTCAAACTGAGTATCTTTACATCGTTTGCGTATCTTTACTATTCCAATTGTGTATCTTTACATCTTTTGCGTATCTTTACTATTCCAATTGTGTATCTTTTCATTTCTCGTTTGAGTATCTTTCTGTAAGGCTTCTGATGCGAGTTTCTATTGTATTTGAGAGTTTTGCAAGTGTGGGAGTGTGTTTCTTTCAAACTGAGTATCTTTACTATTCCAATTGTGTATCTTTTCATTTCCGGTTTGAGTATCTTTCTGTAACGCTTCTGATGCGAGTTTCTATTGTATTTGAGAGTTTTGCAAGTGTGGGAGTGTGTTTCTTTCAAACTGAGTATCTTTACATCGTTTGTGTATCTTTACTATTCTAATTGTGTATCTTTTCATTTCTCGTTTGAGTATCTTTCTGTAAGGCTTCTGATGCGAGTTTCTATTGTATTTGAGAGTTTTGCAAGTGTGGGAGTGTGTTTCATTCAAACTGAGTATCTTTACATCGTTTGCGTATCTTTACTATTCCAATTGTCTATCTTTACATCGTTTGCGTATCTTTACTATTCCAATTGTGTATCTTTTCATTTCTCGTTTGAGTATCTTTCTGTAAGGCTTCTGATGCGAGGTTCTATTGTATTTGAGAGTTTTCCAAGTCTGGGAGTGTGTTTCTTTCAAACTGAGTATCTTTACATCGTTTGCGTATCTTTACTATTCTAATTGTGTAGCTTTTCATTTCTCGTTTGAGTATCTTTCTGTAAGGCTTTCGGATGCGAGTTTCTTTTGAATTTGAGAGTTTTGCAAGTGTGGGAGTGTGTTTCTTTCAAACTGAGTATCTTTACATCGTTTGCGTATCCTTACGATTCCAATTGTGTATCTTTATATCGTTTGCGTATCTTTACTATTCCAATTGTGTATCTTTTCATTTCTCGTTTGAGTATCTTTCTGTAAGGCTTCTGATGCGAGGTTCTATTGTATTTGAGAGTTTTCCAAGTCTGGGAGTGTGTTTCTTTCAAACTGAGTATCTTTACATCGTTTGCGTATCTTTACTATTCCAATTGTGTATTTTTTCATTTCTCGTTTGAGTATCTTTCTGTAAGGCTTCTGATGCGAGTTTCTATTGTATTTGAGAGTTTTGCAAGTGTGGGAGTGTGTTTCTTTCAAACCGAGTATCTTTACTATTCCAATTGTGTATCTTTTCATTTCCCGTTTGAGTATCTTTCTGTAACGCTTCTGATGCGAGTTTCTATTGTATTTGAGAGTTTTGCAAGTGTGGGAGTGTGTTTCTTTCAAACTGAGTATCTTTACATCGTTTGCGTATCTTTACTATTCCAATTGTGTATCTTTACATCGTTTGCGTGTCTTTACTATTCCAATTGTGTATCTTTTCATTTCTCGTTTGAGTATCTTTCTGTAAGGCTTCTGATGCGAGTTTCTATTGTATTTGAGAGTTTTGCAAGTGTGGGAGTGTGTTTCATTCAAACTGAGTATCTTTACATCGTTTGCGTATCTTTACTATTCCAATTGTGTATCTTTACATCGTTTGCGTATCTTTACTATTCCAATTGTGTATTTTTTCATTTCTCGTTTGAGTATCTTTCTGTAAGGCTTCTGATGCGAGTTTCTATTGTATTTGAGAGTTTTGCAAGTGTGGGAGTGTGTTTCATTCAAACTGAGTATCTTTACATCGTTTGCGTATCTTTACTATTCCAATTGTGTATCTTTACATCGTTTGCGTGTCTTTACTATTCCAATTGTGTATCTTTTCATTTCTCGTTTGAGTATCTTTCTGTAACGCTTCTGATGCGAGTTTCTATTGTATTTGAGAGTTTTGCAAGTGTGGGAGTGTGTTTCTTTCAAACTGAGTATCTTTACATTGTTTGCGTATCTTTACGATTCCAATTGTGTATCTTTTTATTTCTCGTTTGAGTATCTTTCTGTAAGGCTTTCTGATGCGAGTTTCTATTGAATTTGAGAGTTTTGCAACTGTGGGAGTGTGCTTCTTTCAAACTGAGTATCTTTACATCGTTTGCGTATCTTTACTATTCCAATTGTGTATCTTTTCATTTCTCGTTTGAGTATCTTTCTGTAAGGCTTCTGATGCGAGTTTCTATTGTATTTGAGAGTTTTGCAAGTGTGGGAGTGTGTTTCATTCAAACTGAGTATCTTTACATCGTTTGCGTATCTTTATTATTCCAATTGTGTATCTTTACATCGTTTGCGTATCTTTACTATTCCAATTGTGTATTTTTTCATTTCTCGTTTGAGTATCTTTCTGTAAGGCTTCTGATGCGAGTTTCTATTGTATTTGAGAGTTTTGCAAGTGTGGGAGTGTGTTTCATTCAAACTGAGTATCTTTACATCGTTTGCGTATCTTTACTATTCCAATTGTGTATCTTTACATCTTTTGCGTATCTTTACTATTCCAATTGTGTATCTTTTCATTTCTCGTTTGAGTATCTTTCTGTAAGGCTTCTGATGCGAGTTTCTATTGTATTTGAGAGTTTTGCAAGTGTGGGAGTGTGTTTCTTTCAAACTGAGTATCTTTACATCCTTTGCGTATCTTTACTATTCCAATTGTGTATCTTTACATCGTTTGCGTATCTTTACTATTCCAATTGTGTATCTTTTCATCGTTTGCGTGTCTTTACTATTCCAATTGTGTATCTTTTCATTTCTCGTTTGAGTATCTTTCTGTAAGGCTTATGATGCGAGTTTCTATTGTATTTGAGAGTTTTGCAAGTGTGGGAGTGTGTTTCATTCAAACTGAGTATCTTTACATCGTTTGCGTATCTTTACTATTCCAATTGTGTGTCTTTACATCGTTTGCGTATCTTTACTATTCTAATCGTGTATCTTTTCATTTCTCGTTTGAGTATCTTTCTGTAAGGCTTCTGATGCGAGTTTCTATTGTATTTGAGAGTTTTGCAAGTGTGGGAGTGTGTTTCTTTCAAACTGAGTATCTTTACTATTCCAATTGTGTATCTTTTCATTTCCCGTTTGAGTATCTTTCTGTAACGCTTCTGATGCGAGTTTCTATTGTATTTGAGAGTTTTGCAAGTGTGGGAGTGTGTTTCTTTCAAACTGAGTATCTTTACATCGTTTGCGTATCTTTACTATTCCAATTGTGTATCTTTACATCGTTTGCGTGTCTTTACTATTCCAATTGTGTATCTTTTCATTTCTCGTTTGAGTATCTTTCTGTAAGGTTTCTGATGCGAGTTTCTATTGTATTTGAGAGTTTTGCAAGTGTGGGAGTGTGTTTCATTCAAACTGAGTATCTTTACATCGTTTGCGTATCTTTACTATTCCAATTGTGTATCTTTACATCGTTTGCGTATCTTTACTATTCCAATTGTGTATTTTTTCATTTCTCGTTTTAGTATCTCTCTGTAAGGCTTATGATGCGAGTTTCTATTGTATTTGAGAGTTTTGCAAGTGTGGGAGTGTGTTTCATTCAAATTGAGTATCTTTACATCGTTTGCGTATCTTTACTATTCCAATTGTGTATCTTTACATCTTTTGCGTATCTTTACTATTCCAATTGTGTATCTTTTCATTTCTCGTTTGAGTATCTTTCTGTAAGGCTTCTGATGCGAGTTTCTATTGTATTTGAGAGTTTTGCAAGTGTGGGAGTGTGTTTCTTTCAAACCGAGTATCTTTACTATTCCAATTGTGTATCTTTTCATTTCCCGTTTGAGTATCTTTCTGTAACGCTTCTGATGCGAGTTTCTATTGTATTTGAGAGTTTTGCAAGTGTGGGAGTGTGTTTCTTTCAAACTGAGTATCTTTACATCGTTTGCGTATCTTTACTATTCCAATTGTGTATCTTTACATCGTTTGCGTGTCTTTACTATTCCAATTGTGTATCTTTTCATTTCTCGTTTGAGTATCTTTCTGTAACGCTTCTGATGCGAGTTTCTATTGTATTTGAGAGTTTTGCAAGTGTGGGAGTGTGTTTCTTTCAAACTGAGTATCTTTACATCGTTTGCGTATCTTTACTATTCCAATTGTGTATCTTTACATCGTTTGCGTATCTTTACTATTCTAATCGTGTATCTTTTCATTTCTCGTTTGAGTATCTTTCTGTAAGGCTTCTGATGCGAGTTTCTATTGTATTTGAGAGTTTTGCAAGTGTGGGAGTGTGTTTCTTTCAAACTGAGTATCTTTACTATTCCAATTGTGTATCTTTTCATTTCCCGTTTGAGTATCTTTCTGTAACGCTTCTGATGCGAGTTTCTATTGTATTTGAGAGTTTTGCAAGTGTGGGAGTGTGTTTCTTTCAAACTGAGTATCTTTACATCGTTTGCGTATCTTTACTATTCCAATTGTGTATCTTTACATCGTTTGCGTGTCTTTACTATTCCAATTGTGTATCTTTTCATTTCTCGTTTGAGTATCTTTCTGTAAGGTTTCTGATGCGAGTTTCTATTGTATTTGAGAGTTTTGCAAGTGTGGGAGTGTGTTTCATTCAAACTGAGTATCTTTACATCGTTTGCGTATCTTTACTATTCCAATTGTGTATCTTTACATCGTTTGCGTATCTTTACTATTCCAATTGTGTATTTTTTCATTTCTCGTTTTAGTATCTCTCTGTAAGGCTTATGATGCGAGTTTCTATTGTATTTGAGAGTTTTGCAAGTGTGGGAGTGTGTTTCATTCAAATTGAGTATCTTTACATCGTTTGCGTATCTTTACTATTCCAATTGTGTATCTTTACATCTTTTGCGTATCTTTACTATTCCAATTGTGTATCTTTTCATTTCTCGTTTGAGTATCTTTCTGTAAGGCTTCTGATGCGAGTTTCTATTGTATTTGAGAGTTTTGCAAGTGTGGGAGTGTGTTTCTTTCAAACCGAGTATCTTTACTATTCCAATTGTGTATCTTTTCATTTCCCGTTTGAGTATCTTTCTGTAACGCTTCTGATGCGAGTTTCTATTGTATTTGAGAGTTTTGCAAGTGTGGGAGTGTGTTTCTTTCAAACTGAGTATCTTTACATCGTTTGCGTATCTTTACTATTCCAATTGTGTATCTTTACATCGTTTGCGTGTCTTTACTATTCCAATTGTGTATCTTTTCATTTCTCGTTTGAGTATCTTTCTGTAACGCTTCTGATGCGAGTTTCTATTGTATTTGAGAGTTTTGCAAGTGTGGGAGTGTGTTTCTTTCAAACTGAGTATCTTTACATCGTTTGCGTATCTTTACTATTCCAATTGTGTATCTTTACATCGTTTGCGTGTCTTTACTATTCCAATTGTGTATCTTTTCATTTCTCGTTTGAGTATCTTTCTGTAAGGCTTCTGATGCGAGTTTCTATTGTATTTGAGAGTTTTGCAAGTGTGGGAGTGTGTTTCATTCAAACTGAGTATCTTTACATCGTTTGCGTATCTTTATTATTCCAATTGTGTATCTTTACATCGTTTGCGTATCTTTACTATTCCAATTGTGTATTTTTTCATTTCTCGTTTGAGTATCTTTCTGTAAGGCTTCTGATGCGAGTTTCTATTGTATTTGAGAGTTTTGCAAGTGTGGGAGTGTGTTTCTTTCAAACCGAGTATCTTTACTATTCCAATTGTGTATCTTTTCATTTCCCGTTTGAGTATCTTTCTGTAACGCTTCTGATGCGAGTTTCTATTGTATTTGAGAGTTTTGCAAGTGTGGGAGTGTGTTTCTTTCAAACTGAGTATCTTTACATCGTTTGCGTATCTTTACTATTCCAATTGTGTATCTTTACATCGTTTGCGTGTCTTTACTATTCCAATTGTGTATCTTTTCATTTCTCGTTTGAGTATCTTTCTGTAAGGCTTCTGATGCGAGTTTCTATTGTATTTGAGAGTTTTGCAAGTGTGGGAGTGTGTTTCATTCAAACTGAGTATCTTTACATCGTTTGCGTATCTTTACTATTCCAATTGTGTATCTTTACATCGTTTGCGTATCTTTACTATTCCAATTGTGTATTTTTTCATTTCTCGTTTGAGTATCTTTCTGTAAGGCTTCTGATGCGAGTTTCTATTGTATTTGAGAGTTTTGCAAGTGTGGGAGTGTGTTTCATTCAAACTGAGTATCTTTACATCGTTTGCGTATCTTTACTATTCCAATTGTGTATCTTTACATCGTTTGCGTATCTTTACTATTCCAATTGTGTATCTTTTCATTTCTCGTTTGAGTATCTTTCTGTAAGGCTTCTGAGGCGAGTTTCTATTGTATTTGAGAGTTTTGCAAGTGTGGGAGTGTGTTTCTTTCAAACTGAGTATCTTTACATCGTTTGCGTATCTTTGCTATTCCAATTGTATATCTTTACATCGTTTGCGTATCTTTCCTATTCCAATTGTGTATCTTTTCATTTCTCGTTCGAGTATCTTTCTGTAAGGCTTCTGATGCGAGTTTCTATTGTATTTGAGAGTTTTGCAAGTGTGGGAGTGTGTTTCTTTCAAACTGAGTATCTTTACATTGTTTGCGTATCTTTACGATTCCAATTGTGTATCTTTTTATTTCTCGTTTGAGTATCTTTCTGTAAGGCTTTCTGATGCGAGTTTCTATTGAATTTGAGAGTTTTGCAACTGTGGGAGTGTGCTTCTTTCAAACTGAGTATCTTTACATCGTTTGCGTATCTTTACTATTCCAATTGTGTATCTTTACATCGTTTGCGTATCTTTACTATTCCAATTGTGTATCTTTTCATTTCTCGTTTGAGTATCTTTCTGTAAGGCTTCTGATGCGAGTTTCTATTGTATTTGAGAGTTTTGCAAGTGTGGGAGTGTGTTTCATTCAAACTGAGTATCTTTACATCGTTTGCGTATCTTTATTATTCCAATTGTGTATCTTTACATCGTTTGCGTATCTTTACTATTCCAATTGTGTATTTTTTCATTTCTCGTTTGAGTATCTTTCTGTAAGGCTTCTGATGCGAGTTTCTATTGTATTTGAGAGTTTTGCAAGTGTGGGAGTGTGTTTCATTCAAACTGAGTATCTTTACATCGTTTGCGTATCTTTACTATTCCAATTGTGTATCTTTACATCTTTTGCGTATCTTTACTATTCCAATTGTGTATCTTTTCATTTCTCGTTTGAGTATCTTTCTGTAAGGCTTCTGATGCGAGTTTCTATTGTATTTGAGAGTTTTGCAAGTGTGGGAGTGTGTTTCTTTCAAACTGAGTATCTTTACATCCTTTGCGTATCTTTACTATTCCAATTGTGTATCTTTACATCGTTTGCGTATCTTTACTATTCCAATTGTGTATCTTTTCATCGTTTGCGTGTCTTTACTATTCCAATTGTGTATCTTTTCATTTCTCGTTTGAGTATCTTTCTGTAAGGCTTATGATGCGAGTTTCTATTGTATTTGAGAGTTTTGCAAGTGTGGGAGTGTGTTTCATTCAAACTGAGTATCTTTACATCGTTTGCGTATCTTTACTATTCCAATTGTGTGTCTTTACATCGTTTGCGTATCTTTACTATTCTAATCGTGTATCTTTTCATTTCTCGTTTGAGTATCTTTCTGTAAGGCTTCTGATGCGAGTTTCTATTGTATTTGAGAGTTTTGCAAGTGTGGGAGTGTGTTTCTTTCAAACTGAGTATCTTTACTATTCCAATTGTGTATCTTTTCATTTCCCGTTTGAGTATCTTTCTGTAACGCTTCTGATGCGAGTTTCTATTGTATTTGAGAGTTTTGCAAGTGTGGGAGTGTGTTTCTTTCAAACTGAGTATCTTTACATCGTTTGCGTATCTTTACTATTCCAATTGTGTATCTTTACATCGTTTGCGTGTCTTTACTATTCCAATTGTGTATCTTTTCATTTCTCGTTTGAGTATCTTTCTGTAAGGTTTCTGATGCGAGTTTCTATTGTATTTGAGAGTTTTGCAAGTGTGGGAGTGTGTTTCATTCAAACTGAGTATCTTTACATCGTTTGCGTATCTTTACTATTCCAATTGTGTATCTTTACATCGTTTGCGTATCTTTACTATTCCAATTGTGTATTTTTTCATTTCTCGTTTTAGTATCTCTCTGTAAGGCTTATGATGCGAGTTTCTATTGTATTTGAGAGTTTTGCAAGTGTGGGAGTGTGTTTCATTCAAATTGAGTATCTTTACATCGTTTGCGTATCTTTACTATTCCAATTGTGTATCTTTACATCTTTTGCGTATCTTTACTATTCCAATTGTGTATCTTTTCATTTCTCGTTTGAGTATCTTTCTGTAAGGCTTCTGATGCGAGTTTCTATTGTATTTGAGAGTTTTGCAAGTGTGGGAGTGTGTTTCTTTCAAACCGAGTATCTTTACTATTCCAATTGTGTATCTTTTCATTTCCCGTTTGAGTATCTTTCTGTAACGCTTCTGATGCGAGTTTCTATTGTATTTGAGAGTTTTGCAAGTGTGGGAGTGTGTTTCTTTCAAACTGAGTATCTTTACATCGTTTGCGTATCTTTACTATTCCAATTGTGTATCTTTACATCGTTTGCGTGTCTTTACTATTCCAATTGTGTATCTTTTCATTTCTCGTTTGAGTATCTTTCTGTAACGCTTCTGATGCGAGTTTCTATTGTATTTGAGAGTTTTGCAAGTGTGGGAGTGTGTTTCTTTCAAACTGAGTATCTTTACATCGTTTGCGTATCTTTACTATTCCAATTGTGTATCTTTACATCGTTTGCGTGTCTTTACTATTCCAATTGTGTATCTTTTCATTTCTCGTTTGAGTATCTTTCTGTAAGGCTTCTGATGCGAGTTTCTATTGTATTTGAGAGTTTTGCAAGTGTGGGAGTGTGTTTCATTCAAATTGAGTATCTTTACATCGTTTGCGTATCTTTACTATTCCAATTGTGTATCTTTACATCTTTTGCGTATCTTTACTATTCCAATTGTGTATCTTTTCATTTCTCGTTTGAGTATCTTTCTGTAAGGCTTCTGATGCGAGTTTCTATTGTATTTGAGAGTTTTGCAAGTGTGGGAGTGTGTTTCTTTCAAACCGAGTATCTTTACTATTCCAATTGTGTATCTTTTCATTTCCCGTTTGAGTATCTTTCTGTAACGCTTCTGATGCGAGTTTCTATTGTATTTGAGAGTTTTGCAAGTGTGGGAGTGTGTTTCTTTCAAACTGAGTATCTTTACATCGTTTGCGTATCTTTACTATTCCAATTGTGTATCTTTACATCGTTTGCGTGTCTTTACTATTCCAATTGTGTATCTTTTCATTTCTCGTTTGAGTATCTTTCTGTAACGCTTCTGATGCGAGTTTCTATTGTATTTGAGAGTTTTGCAAGTGTGGGAGTGTGTTTCATTCAAACTGAGTATCTTTACATCGTTTGCGTATCTTTATTATTCCAATTGTGTATCTTTACATCGTTTGCGTATCTTTACTATTCCAATTGTGTATTTTTTCATTTCTCGTTTGAGTATCTTTCTGTAAGGCTTCTGATGCGAGTTTCTATTGTATTTGAGAGTTTTGCAAGTGTGGGAGTGTGTTTCTTTCAAACCGAGTATCTTTACTATTCCAATTGTGTATCTTTTCATTTCCCGTTTGAGTATCTTTCTGTAACGCTTCTGATGCGAGTTTCTATTGTATTTGAGAGTTTTGCAAGTGTGGGAGTGTGTTTCTTTCAAACTGAGTATCTTTACATCGTTTGCGTATCTTTACTATTCCAATTGTGTATCTTTACATCGTTTGCGTGTCTTTACTATTCCAATTGTGTATCTTTTCATTTCTCGTTTGAGTATCTTTCTGTAAGGCTTCTGATGCGAGTTTCTATTGTATTTGAGAGTTTTGCAAGTGTGGGAGTGTGTTTCATTCAAACTGAGTATCTTTACATCGTTTGCGTATCTTTACTATTCCAATTGTGTATCTTTACATCGTTTGCGTATCTTTACTATTCCAATTGTGTATTTTTTCATTTCTCGTTTGAGTATCTTTCTGTAAGGCTTCTGATGCGAGTTTCTATTGTATTTGAGAGTTTTGCAAGTGTGGGAGTGTGTTTCATTCAAACTGAGTATCTTTACATCGTTTGCGTATCTTTACTATTCCAATTGTGTATCTTTACATCGTTTGCGTATCTTTACTATTCCAATTGTGTATCTTTTCATTTCTCGTTTGAGTATCTTTCTGTAAGGCTTCTGAGGCGAGTTTCTATTGTATTTGAGAGTTTTGCAAGTGTGGGAGTGTGTTTCTTTCAAACTGAGTATCTTTACATCGTTTGCGTATCTTTGCTATTCCAATTGTATATCTTTACATCGTTTGCGTATCTTTCCTATTCCAATTGTGTATCTTTTCATTTCTCGTTCGAGTATCTTTCTGTAAGGCTTCTGATGCGAGTTTCTATTGTATTTGAGAGTTTTGCAAGTGTGGGAGTGTGTTTCTTTCAAACTGAGTATCTTTACATTGTTTGCGTATCTTTACGATTCCAATTGTGTATCTTTTTATTTCTCGTTTGAGTATCTTTCTGTAAGGCTTTCTGATGCGAGTTTCTATTGAATTTGAGAGTTTTGCAACTGTGGGAGTGTGCTTCTTTCAAACTGAGTATCTTTACATCGTTTGCGTATCTTTACTATTCCAATTGTGTATCTTTACATCGTTTGCGTATCTTTACTATTCCAATTGTGTATCTTTTCATTTCTCGTTTGAGTATCTTTCTGTAAGGCTTCTGATGCGAGTTTCTATTGTATTTGAGAGTTTTGCAAGTGTGGGAGTGTGTTTCATTCAAACTGAGTATCTTTACATCGTTTGCGTATCTTTATTATTCCAATTGTGTATCTTTACATCGTTTGCGTATCTTTACTATTCCAATTGTGTATTTTTTCATTTCTCGTTTGAGTATCTTTCTGTAAGGCTTCTGATGCGAGTTTCTATTGTATTTGAGAGTTTTGCAAGTGTGGGAGTGTGTTTCTTTCAAACCGAGTATCTTTACTATTCCAATTGTGTATCTTTTCATTTCCCGTTTGAGTATCTTTCTGTAACGCTTCTGATGCGAGTTTCTATTGTATTTGAGAGTTTTGCAAGTGTGGGAGTGTGTTTCTTTCAAACTGAGTATCTTTACATCGTTTGCGTATCTTTACTATTCCAATTGTGTATCTTTACATCGTTTGCGTGTCTTTACTATTCCAATTGTGTATCTTTTCATTTCTCGTTTGAGTATCTTTCTGTAAGGCTTCTGATGCGAGTTTCTATTGTATTTTAGAGTTTTGCAAGTGTGGGAGTGTGTTTCATTCAAACTGAGTATCTTTACATCGTTTGCGTATCTTTATTATTCCAATTGTGTATCTTTACATCGTTTGCGTATCTTTACTATTCCAATTGTGTATTTTTTCATTTCTCGTTTGAGTATCTTTCTGTAAGGCTTCTGATGCGAGTTTCTATTGTATTTGAGAGTTTTGCAAGTGTGGGAGTGTGTTTCATTCAAATTGAGTATGTTTACATCGTTTGCGTATCTTTACTATTCCAATTGTGTATCTTTACATCATTTGCGTATCTTTACTATTCCAATTGTGTATCTTTTCATTTCTCGTTTGAGTATCTTTCTGTAAGGCTTCTGATGCGAGTTTCTATTGTATTTGAGAGTTTTGCAAGTGTGGGAGTGTGTTTCTTTCAAACTGAGTATCTTTACATCCTTTGCGTATCTTTACTATTCCAATTGTGTATCTTTACATCGTTTGCGTATCTTTACTATTCCAATTGTGTATCTTTTCATCGTTTGCGTGTCTTTACTATTCCAATTGTGTATCTTTTCATTTCTCGTTTGAGTATCTTTCTGTAAGGCTTATGATGCGAGTTTCTATTGTATTTGAGAGTTTTGCAAGTGTGGGAGTGTGTTTCTTTCAAACTGAGGATCTTTACATCGTTTGCGTATCTTTACTATTCCAATTGTGTGTCTTTACATCGTTTGCGTATCTTTACTATTCTAATTGTGTATCTTTTCATTTCTCGTTTGAGTATCTTTCTGTAAGGCTTCTGATGCGAGTTTCTATTGTATTTGAGAGTTTTCCAAGTGTGGGAGTGTGTTTCATTCAAACTGAGTATCTTTACATCGTTTGCGTATCTTTACTATTCCAATTGTGTATCTTTACATCGTTTGCGTATCTTTACTATTCCAATTGTGTATCTTTTCATTTCTCGTTTGAGTATCTTTCTGTAAGGATTCTGATGCGAGTTTCTATTGTATTTGAGAGTTTTCCAAGTGTGGGAGTGTGTTTCTTTCAAACTGAGTATCTTTACATCGTTTGTGTATCTTTATTATTCTAATTGTGTATCTTTTCATTTCTCGTTTGAGTATCTTTCTGTAAGGCTTCTGATGCGAGTTTCTATTGTATTTGAGAGTTTTGCAAGTGTGGGAGTGTGTTTCATTCAAACTGAGTATCTTTACATCGTTTGCGTATCTTTACTATTCCAATTGTGTATCTTTACATCGTTTGCGTATCTTTACTATTCCAATTGTTTATCTTTTCATTTCTCGTTTGAGTATCTTTCTGTAAGGCTTCTGATGCGAGGTTCTATTGTATTTGAGAGTTTTCCAAGTCTGGGAGTGTGTTTCTTTCAAACTGAGTATCTTTACATCGTTTGCGTATCTTTACTATTCAAATTGTGTATCTTTTCATTTCTCGTTTGAGTATCTTTCTGTAAGGCTTTCGGATGCGAGTTTCTATTGTATTTGAGAGTTTTGCAACTGTGAGAGTGTCTTTCTTTCAAACTGAGTATCTTTACATCGTTTGAGTATCTTTACTATTCTAATTGTGTATCTTTTCATTTCTCGTTTGAGTATCTTTCTGTAAGGCTTTCGGATGCGAGTTTCTATTGTATTTGAGAGTTTTGCAACTGTGAGAGTGTCTTTCTTTCAAACTGAGTATCTTTACATCGTTTGTGTATCTTTATTATTCTAATTGTGTATCTTTTCATTTCTCGTTTGAGTATCTTTCTGTAAGGCTTCTGATGCGAGTTTCTATTGTATTTGAGAGTTTTGCAAGTGTGGGAGTGTGTTTCTTTCAAACTGAGTATCTTTACATCGTTTGCGTATCTTTGCTATTCCAATTGTATATCTTTACATCGTTTGCGTATCTTTCCTATTCCAATTGTGTATCTTTTCATTTCTCGTTCGAGTATCTTTCTGTAAGGCTTCTGATGCGAGTTTCTATTGTATTTGAGAGTTTTGCAAGTGTGGGAGTGTGTTTCTTTCAAACTGAGTATCTTTACATTGTTTGCGTATCTTTACGATTCCAATTGTGTATCTTTTTATTTCTCGTTTGAGTATCTTTCTGTAAGGCTTTCTGATGCGAGTTTCTATTGAATTTGAGAGTTTTGCAACTGTGGGAGTCTGTTTCTTTCAAACTCAGTATCTTTACATCGTTTGCGTATCTTTACTATTCCAATTGTTTATCTTTACATCGTTTGCGTATCTTTACTATTCCAATTGTGTATCTTTTCATTTCTCGTTTGAGTATCTTTCTGTAAGGCTTCTGATGCGAGTTTCTATTGAATTTGAGAGTTTTGCAACTGTGGGAGTGTGTTTCTTTCAAACTGAGTATCTTTACATCGTTTCCGTATCTTTACTATTCCAATTGTGTATCTTTACATCGTTTGCGTATCTTTACTATTCTAATTGTGTATCTTTTCATTTCTCGTTTGAGTATCTTTCTGTAAGGCTTCTGATGCGAGTTTCTATTGTATTTGAGAGTTTTGCAAGTGTGGGAGTGTGTTTCTTTCAAACTGAGTATCTTTACATCGTTTGCGTATCTTTGCTATTCCAATTGTATATCTTTACATCGTTTGCGTATCTTTCCTATTCCAATTGTGTATCTTTTAATTTCTCGTTCGAGTATCTTTCTGTAAGGCTTCTGATGCGAGTTTCTATTGTATTTGAGAGTTTTGCAAGTGTGGGAGTGTGTTTCTTTCAAACTGAGTATCTTTACATTGTTTGCGTATCTTTACGATTAAAATTGTGTATCTTTTTATTTCTCGTTTAAGTATCTTTCTGTAAGGCTTTCTTATGCGAGTTTCTATTGAATTTGAGAGTTTTGCAACTGTGGGAGTGTGTTTCTTTCAAACTGAGTATCTTTACATCGTTTGCGTATCTTTACTATTCCAATTGTGTATCTTTACATCGTTTGCGTATCTTTACTATTCCAATTGTGTATCTTTTCATTTCTCGTTTGAGTATCTTTCTGTAAGGCTTCTGATGCGAGTTTCTATTGAATTTGAGAGTTTTGCAAGTGTGGGAGTGTGTTTCATTCAAACTGAGTATCTTTACATCGTTTGCGTATCTTTACTATTCCAATTGTGTATCTTTACATCGTTTGCTGATAGGAGCACAAAGTGTGACGTTCTTAATGTGATTATGCCCTATTCTTACTCTTTGTTACCTCTTATTTAGTATGTTTTAGTTTCTTTTGTATGAATAAGTGTCTAGGTAGAGCTTATATCAATTATTAGTAAATTGATGATGAAATCGTGCTAAGTGTTAATAATCCTTGTTGAGATATGATTCCTTGTTCGAGTAGGATTCATCCTTTCGTATTTCTTTGTTTCTAATATACTTATTCTTATTAGGAAATACAAATCCATGTTGGAGAAGGAAAGCAATCCTAGTTCCACAAGGAAAGAGAAGAATATACACTTAAAAGCCCAATCCATGCAAGAATGAAAATGCTGTCAAGATTTGTAGTCCAACTTCGACGGGCTCCCCTGGATAGCTCCGATTGTATTAGAAGATGTACCTTATATGGATAAAAAGGATTTTGAGTCTAGTTTCTGTAGGATTTGGAATCAAATCAATATCTTATTCCTACAGGGAGATATGACCAAATCATTACTCAGAGGTCAGGTGAGCTCGGCGGAATTATCTCAGCCATTGATTTGTTTTTGATCCAAGGGTTATGAGGGAAACTTGGGACCTTGTTTGTCCTGCATATAGAGCACAAATATGATCAGAATCTCCATAAATCCCTGCACCAAAGAATGTCAAAGAAGGCATGCAGCAAATTAAATGAGAAGAGGCAAGAAAGTCAAAGAAGGCATGCAGCAAATTTAAGACTTTTGCTGCCTCCCTAATTTAAAGGAAGAAATTTGTGCAAAAGAAATCAGCATTAAAGGAGGAAGAAGATATGCAATTAATGCAAAAGATATGCAATCCTTATAGAAATCAGAATTCTGGCACTGCAGGTCATCCAACTTTGACGAGCTCCCCTGGACAGCTCAGAATGATTGAGAAAGTGCATGATATATGGATGAAAAGCCACGGAAGTCTAGTTGAAATTACCAGTTGGAATCATCTCAATATCTATTTTCTAGAGAAAGTTATGGCCACAACAAGGGACAAAGGTCAGATCTGCCGAATCTAGGAAACCTCAACCAATTTGGTTTCAACTTTGTGGACTTTGTGGCCATCCTCCCTTGGGTTTCTTCCTCTATATATAGCACCTCATTTCCACAGATAAACATGATCAACTTTGCTCACAAGACTTGCCAAAGCTCTGCCCAAACACTTTCATTCACCAAGCATCATAGAATCCGAATTCACCACCCTTCATCATATTTTCTGTCCAAAGCTTGGGAGCCTAGGATACCATACTCTTGAAGATCTCGTGCTACCTCTGTAAGGAACCTTGGGAGGAGAATTATAAAGTGTAACTCTTTGATCTTCATGTTAAGTTTTCGGGTTTTTATGTTCTTGTTCTTGGATGATTTATGTTTAGGTTTTGTTAAAGATATTTTTATTCTTGTCTATGAGATATTTGTAACTTTTGAATGACATGATGAATTAAGGTTTTCGATTTTTAATTCAATGATTTTAGGTGTTATGCCATGAGTTTATGTTTATTTATTTAAATGATTTTCGGTGTGTTCTTACTTACGTGTGTGATTGATACCCGGAAGTTGACGTCGCATGTGTAATAATCCAAAGTTATAAACGATTTTGATACTTGGGAGTTGATTAATTGTTTGTTCTTTGTCACCTTCACCGATTATTGCCTAGGTTCGGTTAGACTTGTGCATTTGAATATGTTTATCTTTTCTATGTGATTTTTGGAATTGCATGATTGTTGGTTAAGTAGGTGACATGCTTAATGAATTCAATATGCGTGGCTTTGAAGTTGCATGGTAGGATAAGTATGTTAGATTTCGAATGAGGTTGGGACTGAGTTCGAATGTGTTAAAGTGTCATTGAGTTAGGAACCTTAGGAGGAACTTAACTGCATAACCGATTCTAGGATGTATAATGAACCTTATGGCATGAACTTAATTGAGATTAGATTTCGTTACCTTTGTTCTTATGTTATTTGTTTGGTAATTGCTTATGTGTTGGTTGGTTGATCACATGTATATATTAGCTTAGGTTTATTTTCTGTTGGAACCGAAATATATCTCAAATCATTTAAACTCTTATGAATTCGTTGTTAAATGTTTGTGATTCTTTACCCTGGTTGGATCCCCGGTTTGTGAACGATACCCTCTTGCTTTATACTACTAACGATGCTTACAGGGTTAATATTGATCTCGAATAATCGAGCCGATCAAATGGCGCCGTTGCCGGGGATCCATCATTATGGATCCCAATCTTTTAATTTCGAATTCACTGTTTATATTGTAAATTTTTATATGTTTTTCTTACTTTGTTCTAACAAATAGTAATTTTATCTTAGGTTGTTATTTTTTATGAGTGAATGAATGATTGTTGTAGGTTGTAAATCGAACGGAATAGGTAAAGTTCCTTTTGTTAATATTAGCCTCAACCCCTCATGTTTTCTTCCAAAGTTTTTGCATGAGGTTGAGGGCGGCTTTTATTAACACTTGGAGAATTGTCTAACACCCAAGTTTAAGTCCAGCTGAGTAAGGGGAACGCTCTCTTATTACTCTGGTGCATGGGACCAAAATTAGATCTCAGAGAACTATTGATTGACATACATCTCGGTGATGGAGTCGATAGGGAGTTCGCTCTCCGTAGTTCAACAAATGAGTCCTACCATGTTCACTATCTCTAGTTGAGCTACAGGCCTTCTGAAACAAAGGCTTGATCTTGTGTCTAGGCATCCATACTTAGGCCGCACGTCCACCTTGGTTTACAACTTAGAATCAATCGATCGTTCAATCATTGAAATGGCAAAAAGAACTTGTGAAATGTATGAACTTCTGTAAACGTAAAGAACTAACTCTTTGTGAACTTGACAATATAGTGTCGTGCCCTTCCCCATAAGTGTGTGTGTGAATGACTAAAGGAAGGCACGATTTATATGTGTTCATTGTGTATTCCTCAATGCTAACTCTTTAACTTTCGTGTCACAGGTACTATGCATGTCCGAAATATCTAAGAGAACACGAGAGCTCAAGGATCGAATTCAAGCACTTAGAGATTTAAACAACTCTTTCACAAGTGGAACTTTAGATTTCGAACTGAATTTGAGAGTTTTGCAAGTGTGGGAGTGTGTTTCTTTCAAACTGAGTATCTTTACATCGTTTGCGTATCTTTACTATTCCAATTGTGTATCTTTACATCGTTTGCGTATCTTTACTATTCCAATTTTGTATCTTTTCATTTCTCGTTTGAGTATCTTTCTGTAAGGCTTCTGATGCGAGTTTCTATTGTATTTGAGAGTTTTGCAAGTGTGGGAGTGTGTTTCATTCAAACTGAGTATCTTTACATCGTTTGCGTATCTTTACTGTTCCAATTGTTTATCTTTACATCGTTTGCGTATCTTTACTATTCCAATTGTGTATCTTTTCATTTCTCGTTTGAGTATCTTTCTGTAAGGCTTTCGGATGCGAGTTTCTATTGTATTTGAGAGTTTTGCAACTGTGAGAGTGTGTTTCTTTCAAACTGAGTATCTTTACATCGTTTGCGTATCTTTACTATTCTAATTGTGTATCTTTTCATTTCTCGTTTGAGTATCTTTCTGTAAGGCTTCTGATGCGAGTTTCTATTGTATTTGAGAGTTTTGCAACTGTGGGAGTGTGTTTCTTTCAAACTGAGTATCTTTACATCGTTTGCGTATCTTTACTATTCCAATTGTGTATCTTTACATCGTTTGCGTATCTTTACTATTCCAATTGTGTATCTTTTCATTTCTCGTTTGAGTATCTTTCTGTAAGGCTTCTGAGGCGAGTTTCTATTGTATTTGAGAGTTTTGCAAGTGTGGGAGTGTGTTTCTTTCAAACTGAGTATCTTTACATCGTTTGCGTATCTTTGCTATTCCAATTGTATATCTTTACATCGTTTGCGTATCTTTCCTATTCCAATTGTGTATCTTTTCATTTCTCGTCCGAGTATCTTTCTGTAAGGCTTCTGATGCGAGTTTCTATTGTATTTGAGAGTTTTGCAAGTGTGGGAGTTTGTTTCTTTCAAACTGAGTATCTTTACATTGTTTGCGTATCTTTACGATTCCAATTGTGTATCTTTTTATTTCTCGTTTGAGTATCTTTCTGTAAGGCTTTCTGATGCGAGTTTCTATTGAATTTGAGAGTTTTGCAACTGTGGGAGTGTGTTTCTTTCAAACTGAGTATCTTTACATCGTTTGCGTATCTTTACTATTCCAATTGTGTATCTTTACATCGTTTGCGTATCTTTACTATTCCAATTGTGTATCTTTTCATTTCTCGTTTGAGTATCTTTCTGTAAGGCTTCTGATGCGAGTTTCTATTGAATTTGAGAGTTTTGCAACTGTGGGAGTGTGTTTCTTTCAAACTGAGTATCTTTACATCGTTTGCGTATCTTTACTATTCCAATTGTGTATCTTTACATCGTTTGCGTATCTTTCCTATTCCAATTGTGTATCTTTTCATTTCTCGTTCGAGTATCTTTCTGTAAGGCTTCTGATGCGAGTTTATATTGTATTTGAGAGTTTTGCAAGTGTGGGAGTGTGTTTTTTCAAACTGAGTATCTTTACATTGTTTGCGTATCTTTACGTTTCCAATTGTGTATCTTTTTATTTCTCGTTTGAGTATCTTTCTGTAAGGCTTTGTGATGCGAGTTTCTATTGAATTTGAGAGTTTTGCAACTGTGGGAGTGTGTTTCTTTCAAACTGAGTATCTTTACATCGTTTGCGTATCTTTACTATTCCAATTGTGTATCTTTTCATTTCTCGTTTGAGTATCTTTCTGTAAGGCTTCTGATGCGAGTTTCTATTGAATTTGAGAGTTTTGCAACTGTGGGAGTGTGTTTCTTTCAAACTGAGTATCTTTACATCGTTTGCGTATCTTTACTATTCCAATTGTGTATCTTTACATCGTTTACGTATCTTTACTATTCCAATTGTGTATCTTTTCATTTCTCGTTTGAGTATCTTTCTGTAAGGCTTCTGATGCGAGTTTCTATTGAATTTGAGAGTTTTGCAACTGTGGGAGTGTGTTTCTTTCAAACTGAGTATCTTTACATCGTTTGCGTATCTTTACTATTCCAATTGTGTATCTTTACATCGTTTGCGTATCTTTACTATTCCAATTGTGTATCTTTTCATTTCTCGTTTCAGTATCTTTCTGTAAGGCTTCTGATGCGAGTTTCTATTGAATTTGAGAGTTTTGCAAGTGTGGGAGTGTGTTTCATTCAAACTGAGTATCTTTACATCGTTTGCGTATCTTTACTATTCCAATTGTGTATCTTTTCATTTCTCCTTTGAGTATCTTTCTGTAAGGCTTCTGATGCGAGTTTCTATTGTATTTGAGAGTTTTCCAAGTCTGGGAGTGTGTTTCTTTCAAACTGAGTATCTTTACATCGTTTGCGTATCTTTACTATTCCAATTGTGTATCTTTTCATTTCTCGTTTGAGTATCTTTCTGTAAGGCTTCTGATGCGAGTTTCTATTGTATTTGAGAGTTTTGCAAGTGTGGGAGTGTGTTTCATTCAAACTGAGTATCTTTACATCGTTTGCGTATCTTTACTATTCCAATTGTTTATCTTTACATCGTTTGCGTATCTTTACTATTCCAATTGTGGATCTTCTCATTTCTCGTTTGAGTATCTTTTTGTAAGGCTTTCGGATGCGAGTTTCTATTGTATTTGAGAGTTTTGCAACTGTGAGAGTGTCTTTCTTTCAAACTGAGTATCTTTACATCGTTTGCGTATCTTTACTATTCTAATTGTGTATCTTTTCATTTCTCGTTTGAGTATCTTTCTGTAAGGCTTCTGATGCGAGTTTCTATTGTATTTGAGAGTTTTGCAAGTGTGGGAGTGTGTTTCTTTCAAACTGAGTATCTTTACATCGTTTGCGTATCTTTACTATTCCAATTGTGTATCTTTACATCGTTTGCGTATCTTTACTATTCCAATTGTGTATCTTTTCATTTCTCGTTTGAGTATCTTTCTGTAAGGCTTCTGAGGCGAGTTTCTATTGTATTTGAGAGTTTTGCAAGTGTGGGAGTGTGTTTCTTTCAAACTGAGTATCTTTACATCGTTTGCGTATCTTTGCTATTCCAATTGTATATCTTTACATCGTTTGCGTATCTTTCCTATTCCAATTGTGTATCTTTTCATTTCTCGTTCGAGTATCTTTCTGTAAGGCTTCTGATGCGAGTTTCTATTGTATTTGAGAGTTTTGCAAGTGTGGGAGTGTGTTTCTTTCAAACTGAGTATCTTTACATTGTTTGCGTATCTTTACGATTCCAATTGTGTATCTTTTTATTTCTCGTTTGAGTATCTTTCTGTAAGGCTTTGTGATGCGAGTTTCTATTGAATTTGAGAGTTTTGCAACTGTGGGAGTGTGTTTCTTTCAAACTGAGTATCTTTACATCGTTTGCGTATCTTTACTATTCCAATTGTGTATCTTTACATCGTTTACGTATCTTTACTATTCCAATTGTGTATCTTTTCATTTCTCGTTTGAGTATCTTTCTGTAAGGCTTCTGAGGCGAGTTTCTATTGTATTTGAGAGTTTTGCAAGTGTGGGAGTGTGTTTCTTTCAAACTGAGTATCTTTACATCGTTTGCGTATCTTTGCTATTCCAATTGTATATCTTTACATCGTTTGCGTATCTTTCCTATTCCAATTGTGTATCTTTTCATTTCTCGTTCGAGTATCTTTCTGTAAGGCTTATGAGGCGAGTTTCTATTGTATTTGAGAGTTTTGCAAGTGTGGGAGTGTGTTTCTTTCAAACTGAGTATCTTTACATCGTTTGCGTATCTTTGCTATTCCAATTGTATATCTTTACATCGTTTGCGTATCTTTCCTATTCCAATTGTGTATCTTTTCATTTCTCGTTCGAGTATCTTTCTGTAAGGCTTCTGATGCGAGTTTATATTGTATTTGAGAGTTTTGCAAGTGTGGGAGTGTGTTTCTTTCAAACTGAGTATCTTTACATTGTTTGCGTATCTTTACGTTTCCAATTGTGTATCTTTTTATTTCTCGTTTGAGTATCTTTCTGTAAGGCTTTGTGATGTGAGTTTCTATTGAATTTGAGAGTTTTGCAACTGTGGGAGTGTGTTTCTTTCAAACTGAGTATCTTTACATCGTTTGCGTATCTTTACTATTCCAATTGTGTATCTTTTCATTTCTCGTTTGAGTATCTTTCTGTAAGGCTTCTGATGCGAGTTTCTATTGAATTTGAGAGTTTTGCAACTGTGGGAGTGTGTTTCTTTCAAACTGAGTATCTTTACATCGTTTGCGTATCTTTACTATTCCAATTGTGTATCTTTACATCGTTTACGTATCTTTACTATTCCAATTGTGTATCTTTTCATTTCTCGTTTGAGTATCTTTCTGTAAGGCTTCTGATGCGAGTTTCTATTGAATTTGAGAGTTTTGCAACTGTGGGAGTGTGTTTCTTTCAAACTGAGTATCTTTACATCGTTTGCGTATCTTTACTATTCCAATTGTGTATCTTTACATCGTTTGCGTATCTTTACTATTCAAATTGTGTATCTTTTCATTTCTCGTTTCAGTATCTTTCTGTAAGGCTTCTGATGCGAGTTTCTATTGAATTTGAGAGTTTTGCAAGTGTGGGAGTGTGTTTCATTCAAACTGAGTATCTTTACATCGTTTGCGTATCTTTACTATTCCAATTGTGTATCTTTTCATTTCTCGTTTGAGTATCTTTCTGTAAGGCTTCTGATGCGAGTTTCTATTGTATTTGAGAGTTTTCCAAGTGTGGGAGTGTGTTTCTTTCAAACTGAGTATCTTTACATCGTTTGTGTATCTTTACTATTCTAATTGTGTATCTTTTCATTTCTCGTTTGAGTATCTTTCTGTAAGGCTTCTGATGCGAGTTTCTATTGTATTTGAGAGTTTTGCAAGTGTGGGAGTGTGTTTCTTTCAAACTGAGTATCTTTACATCGTTTGCGTATCTTTACTATTCCAATTGTGTATCTTTACATCGTTTGCGTATCTTTACTATTCCAATTGTGTATCTTTTCATTTCTCGTTTGAGTATCTTTCTGTAAGGCTTCTGATGCGAGGTTCTATTGTATTTGAGAGTTTTCCAAGTCTGGGAGTGTGTTTCTTTCAAAATGAGTATCTTTACATCGTTTGCGTATATTTACTATTCCAATTGTGTATCTTTTCATTTCTCGTTTGAGTATCTTTCTGTAAGGCTTCTGATGCGAGTTTCTATTGTATTTGAGAGTTTTGCAAGTGTGGGAGTGTGTTTCATTCAAACTGAGTCTCTTTACATCGTTTGCGTATCTTTACTATTCCAATTGTTTATCTTTACATCGTTTGCGTATCTTTACTATTCCAATTGTGGATCTTCTCATTTCTCGTTTGAGTATCTTTCTGTAAGGCTTTCGGATGCGAGTTTCTATTGTATTTGAGAGTTTTGCAACTGTGAGAGTGTCTTTCTTTCAAACTGAGTATCTTTACATCGTTTGCGTATCTTTACTATTCTAATTGTGTATCTTTTCATTTCTCGTTTGAGTATCTTTCTGTAAGGCTTCTGATGCGAGTTTCTATTGTATTTGAGAGTTTTGCAAGTGTGGGAGTGTGTTTCTTTCAAACTGAGTATCTTTACATTGTTTGCGTATCTTTACGATTCCAATTGTGTATCTTTTTATTTCTCGTTTGAGTATCTTTCTGTAAGGCTTTGTGATGCGAGTTTCTATTGAATTTGAGAGTTTTGCAACTGTGGGAGTGTGTTTCTTTCAAACTGAGTATCTTTACATCGTTTGCGTATCTTTACTATTCCAATTGTGTATCTTTATATCGTTTACGTATCTTTACTATTCCAATTGTGTATCTTTTCATTTCTCGTTTGAGTATCTTTCTGTAAGGCTTCTGAGGCGAGTTTCTATTGTATTTGAGAGTTTTGCAAGTGTGGGAGTGTGTTTCTTTCAAACTGAGTATCTTTACATCGTTTGCGTATCTTTGCTATTCCAATTGTATATCTTTACATCGTTTGCGTATCTTTCCTATTCCAATTGTGTATCTTTTCATTTCTCGTTCGAGTATCTTTCTGTAAGGCTTCTGAGGCGAGTTTCTATTGTATTTGAGAGTTTTGCAAGTGTGGGAGTGTGTTTCTTTCAAACTGAGTATCTTTACATCGTTTGCGTATCTTTGCTATTCCAATTGTATATCTTTACATCGTTTGCGTATCTTTCCTATTCCAATTGTGTATCTTTTCATTTCTCGTTTGAGTATCTTTCTGTAAGGCTTCTGAGGCGAGTTTCTATTGTATTTGAGAGTTTTGCAAGTGTGGGAGTGTGTTTCTTTCAAACTGAGTATCTTTACATCGTTTGCGTATCTTTACTATTCCAATTGTGTATCTTTACATCGTTTGCGTATCTTTACTATTCCAATTGTGTATCTTTTCATTTCTCGTTTGAGTATCTTTCTGTAAGGCTTCTGAGGCGAGTTTCTATTGTATTTGAGAGTTTTGCAAGTGTGGGAGTGTGTTTCTTTCAAACTGAGTATCTTTACATCGTTTGCGTATCTTTGCTATTCCAATTGTATATCTTTACATCGTTTGCGTATCTTTCCTATTCCAATTGTGTATCTTTTCATTTCTCGTTCGAGTATCTTTCTGTAAGGCTTCTGATGCGAGTTTCTATTGTATTTGAGAGTTTTGCAAGTGTGGGAGTGTGTTTCTTTCAAACTGAGTATCTTTACATTGTTTGCGTATCTTTACGATTCCAATTGTGTATCTTTTTATTTCTCGTTTGAGTATCTTTCTGTAAGGCTTTGTGATGCGAGTTTCTATTGAATTTGAGAGTTTTGCAACTGTGGGAGTGTGTTTCTTTCAAACTGAGTATCTTTACATCGTTTGCGTATCTTTACTATTCCAATTGTGTATCTTTACATCGTTTACGTATCTTTACTATTCCAATTGTGTATCTTTTCATTTCTCGTTTGAGTATCTTTCTGTAAGGCTTCTGAGGCGAGTTTCTATTGTATTTGAGAGTTGTGCAAGTGTGGGAGTGTGTTTCTTTCAAACTGAGTATCTTTACATCGTTTGCGTATCTTTGCTATTCCAATTGTATATCTTTACATCGTTTGCGTATCTTTCCTATTCCAATTGTGTATCTTTTCATTTCTCGTTCGAGTATCTTTCTGTAAGGCTTATGAGGCGAGTTTCTATTGTATTTGAGAGTTTTGCAAGTGTGGGAGTGTGTTTCTTTCAAACTGAGTATCTTTACATCGTTTGCGTATCTTTGCTATTCCAATTGTATATCTTTACATCGTTTGCGTATCTTTCCTATTCCAATTGTGTATCTTTTCATTTCTCGTTCGAGTATCTTTCTGTAAGGCTTCTGATGCGAGTTTATATTGTATTTGAGAGTTTTGCAAGTGTGGGAGTGTGTTTCTTTCAAACTGAGTATCTTTACATTGTTTGCGTATCTTTACGTTTCCAATTGTGTATCTTTTTATTTCTCGTTTGAGTATCTTTCTGTAAGGCTTTGTGATGTGAGTTTCTATTGAATTTGAGAGTTTTGCAACTGTGGGAGTGTGTTTCTTTCAAACTGAGTATCTTTACATCGTTTGCGTATCTTTACTATTCCAATTGTGTATCTTTTCATTTCTCGTTTGAGTATCTTTCTGTAAGGCTTCTGATGCGAGTTTCTATTGAATTTGAGAGTTTTGCAACTGTGGGAGTGTGTTTCTTTCAAACTGAGTATCTTTACATCGTTTGCGTATCTTTACTATTCCAATTGTGTATCTTTACATCGTTTACGTATCTTTACTATTCCAATTGTGTATCTTTTCATTTCTCGTTTGAGTATCTTTCTGTAAGGCTTCTGATGCGAGTTTCTATTGAATTTGAGAGTTTTGCAACTGTGGGAGTGTGTTTCTTTCAAACTGAGTATCTTTACATCGTTTGCGTATCTTTACTATTCCAATTGTGTATCTTTACATCGTTTGCGTATCTTTACTATTCAAATTGTGTATCTTTTCATTTCTCGTTTCAGTATCTTTCTGTAAGGCTTCTGATGCGAGTTTCTATTGAATTTGAGAGTTTTGCAAGTGTGGGAGTGTGTTTCATTCAAACTGAGTATCTTTACATCGTTTGCGTATCTTTACTATTCCAATTGTGTATCTTTTCATTTCTCGTTTGAGTATCTTTCTGTAAGGCTTCTGATGCGAGTTTCTATTGTATTTGAGAGTTTTCCAAGTGTGGGAGTGTGTTTCTTTCAAACTGAGTATCTTTACATCGTTTGTGTATCTTTACTATTCTAATTGTGTATCTTTTCATTTCTCGTTTGAGTATCTTTCTGTAAGGCTTCTGATGCGAGTTTCTATTGTATTTGAGAGTTTTGCAAGTGTGGGAGTGTGTTTCATTCAAACTGAGTATCTTTACATCGTTTGCGTATCTTTACTATTCCAATTGTGTATCTTTACATCGTTTGCGTATCTTTACTATTCCAATTGTGTATCTTTTCATTTCTCGTTTGAGTATCTTTCTGTAAGGCTTCTGATGCGAGGTTCTATTGTATTTGAGAGTTTTCCAAGTCTGGGAGTGTGTTTCTTTCAAAATGAGTATCTTTACATCGTTTGCGTATATTTACTATTCCAATTGTGTATCTTTTCATTTCTCGTTTGAGTATCTTTCTGTAAGGCTTCTGATGCGAGTTTCTATTGTATTTGAGAGTTTTGCAAGTGTGGGAGTGTGTTTCATTCAAACTGAGTCTCTTTACATCGTTTGCGTATCTTTACTATTCCAATTGTTTATCTTTACATCGTTTGCGTATCTTTACTATTCCAATTGTGGATCTTCTCATTTCTCGTTTGAGTATCTTTCTGTAAGGCTTTCGGATGCGAGTTTCTATTGTATTTGAGAGTTTTGCAACTGTGAGAGTGTCTTTCTTTCAAACTGAGTATCTTTACATCGTTTGCGTATCTTTACTATTCTAATTGTGTATCTTTTCATTTCTCGTTTGAGTATCTTTCTGTAAGGCTTCTGATGCGAGTTTCTATTGTATTTGAGAGTTTTGCAAGTGTGGGAGTGTGTTTCTTTCAAACTGAGTATCTTTACATCGTTTGCGTATCTTTACTATTCCAATTGTGTATCTTTACATCGTTTGCGTATCTTTACTATTCCAATTGTGTATCTTTTCATTTCTCGTTTGAGTATCTTTCTGTAAGGCTTCTGAGGCGAGTTTCTATTGTATTTGAGAGTTTTGCAAGTGTGGGAGTGTGTTTCTTTCAAACTGAGTATCTTTACATCGTTTGCGTATCTTTGCTATTCCAATTGTATATCTTTACATCGTTTGCGTATCTTTCCTATTCCAATTGTGTATCTTTTCATTTCTCGTTCGAGTATCTTTCTGTAAGGCTTCTGATGCGAGTTTCTATTGTATTTGAGAGTTTTGCAAGTGTGGGAGTGTGTTTCTTTCAAACTGAGTATCTTTACATTGTTTGCGTATCTTTACGATTCCAATTGTGTATCTTTTTATTTCTCGTTTGAGTATCTTTCTGTAAGGCTTTGTGATGCGAGTTTCTATTGAATTTGAGAGTTTTGCAACTGTGGGAGTGTGTTTCTTTCAAACTGAGTATCTTTACATCGTTTGCGTATCTTTACTATTCCAATTGTGTATCTTTATATCGTTTACGTATCTTTACTATTCCAATTGTGTATCTTTTCATTTCTCGTTTGAGTATCTTTCTGTAAGGCTTCTGAGGCGAGTTTCTATTGTATTTGAGAGTTTTGCAAGTGTGGGAGTGTGTTTCTTTCAAACTGAGTATCTTTACATCGTTTGCGTATCTTTGCTATTCCAATTGTATATCTTTACATCGTTTGCGTATCTTTCCTATTCCAATTGTGTATCTTTTCATTTCTCGTTCGAGTATCTTTCTGTAAGGCTTCTGAGGCGAGTTTCTATTGTATTTGAGAGTTTTGCAAGTGTGGGAGTGTGTTTCTTTCAAACTGAGTATCTTTACATCGTTTGCGTATCTTTGCTATTCCAATTGTATATCTTTACATCGTTTGCGTATCTTTCCTATTCCAATTGTGTATCTTTTCATTTCTCGTTTGAGTATCTTTCTGTAAGGCTTCTGAGGCGAGTTTCTATTGTATTTGAGAGTTTTGCAAGTGTGGGAGTGTGTTTCTTTCAAACTGAGTATCTTTACATCGTTTGCGTATCTTTACTATTCCAATTGTGTATCTTTACATCGTTTGCGTATCTTTACTATTCCAATTGTGTATCTTTTCATTTCTCGTTTGAGTATCTTTCTGTAAGGCTTCTGAGGCGAGTTTCTATTGTATTTGAGAGTTTTGCAAGTGTGGGAGTGTGTTTCTTTCAAACTGAGTATCTTTACATCGTTTGCGTATCTTTGCTATTCCAATTGTATATCTTTACATCGTTTGCGTATCTTTCCTATTCCAATTGTGTATCTTTTCATTTCTCGTTCGAGTATCTTTCTGTAAGGCTTCTGATGCGAGTTTCTATTGTATTTGAGAGTTTTGCAAGTGTGGGAGTGTGTTTCTTTCAAACTGAGTATCTTTACATTGTTTGCGTATCTTTACGATTCCAATTGTGTATCTTTTTATTTCTCGTTTGAGTATCTTTCTGTAAGGCTTTGTGATGCGAGTTTCTATTGAATTTGAGAGTTTTGCAACTGTGGGAGTGTGTTTCTTTCAAACTGAGTATCTTTACATCGTTTGCGTATCTTTACTATTCCAATTGTGTATCTTTACATCGTTTACGTATCTTTACTATTCCAATTGTGTATCTTTTCATTTCTCGTTTGAGTATCTTTCTGTAAGGCTTCTGATGCGAGTTTCTATTGAATTTGAGTGTTTTGCAACTGTGGGAGTGTGTTTCTTTCAAACTGAGTATCTTTACATCGTTTGCGTATCTTTACTATTCCAATTGTGTATCTTTACATCGTTTGCGTATCTTTACTATTCCAATTGTGTATCTTTTCATTTCTCGTTTGAGTATCTTTCTGTAAGGCTTCTGATGCGAGTTTCTATTGAATTTGAGAGTTTTGCAACTGTGGGAGTGTGTTTCTTTCAAACTGAGTATCTTTACATCGTTTGCGTATCTTTACTATTCCAATTGTGTATCTTTACATCGTTTGCGTATCTTTACTATTCCAATTGTGTATCTTTTCATTTCTCGTTTGAGTATCTTTCTGTAAGGCTTCTGATGCGAGTTTCTATTGTATTTGAGAGTTTTGCAAGTGTGGGAGTGTGTTTCATTCAAACGGAGTATCTTTACATCGTTTGCGTATCTTTACTATTCCAATTGTTTATCTTTACATCGTTTGCGTATCTTTACTATTCCAATTGTGTATCTTTTCATTTCTCGTTTGAGTATCTTTCTGTAAGGCTTCTGAGGCGAGTTTCTATTGTATTTGAGAGTTTTGCAAGTGTGGGAGTGTGTTTCTTTCAAACTGAGTATCTTTACATCGTTTGCGTATCTTTACTATTCCAATTGTGTATCTTTACATCGTTTACGTATCTTTACTATTCCAATTGTGTATCTTTTCATTTCTCGTTTGAGTATCTTTCTGTAAGGCTTCTGATGCGAGTTTCTATTGAATTTGAGAGTTTTGCAACTGTGGGAGTGTGTTTCTTTCAAACTGAGTATCTTTACATCGTTTGCGTATCTTTACTATTCCAATTGTGTATCTTTACATCGTTTGCGTATCTTTACTATTCCAATTGTGTATCTTTTCATTTCTCGTTTCAGTATCTTTCTATAAGGCTTCTGATGCGAGTTTTTATTGTATTTGAGAGTTTTACAAGTGTGGGAGTGTGTTTCTTTCAAACTGAGTATCTTTACATCGTTTGCGTATCTTTACTATTCCAATTGTGTATCTTTACATCGTTTGCGTATCTTTACTATTCCAATTGTGTATCTTTTCATTTCTCGTTTGAGTATCTTTCTGTAAGGCTTCTGATGCGAGTTTCTATTGTATTTGAGAGTTTTGCAAGTGTGGGAGTGTGTTTCATTCAAACGGAGTATCTTTACATCGTTTGCGTATCTTTACTATTCCAATTGTTTATCTTTACATCGTTTGCGTATCTTTACTATTCCAATTGTGTATCTTTTCATTTCTCGTTTGAGTATCTTTCTGTAAGGCTTCTGAGGCGAGTTTCTATTGTATTTGAGAGTTTTGCAAGTGTGGGAGTGTGTTTCTTTCAAACTGAGTATCTTTACATCGTTTGCGTATCTTTACTATTCCAATTGTGTATCTTTACATCGTTTACGTATCTTTACTATTCCAATTGTGTATCTTTTCATTTCTCGTTTGAGTATCTTTCTGTAAGGCTTCTGATGCGAGTTTCTATTGAATTTGAGTGTTTTGCAAGTGTGGGAGTGTGTTTCTTTCAAACTGAGTATCTTTACATCGTTTGCGTATCTTTACTATTCCAATTGTTTATCTTTACATCGTTTGCGTATCTTTACTATTCCAATTGTGTATCTTTTCATTTCTCGTTTGAGTATCTTTCTGTAAGGCTTCTGAGGCGAGTTTCTATTGTATTTGAGAGTTTTGCAAGTGTGGGAGTGTGTTTCTTTCAAACTGAGTATCTTTACATCGTTTGCGTATCTTTACTATTCCAATTGTGTATCTTTACATCGTTTGCGTATCTTTACTATTCCATTTGTGTATCTTTTCATTTCTCGTTTGAGTATCTTTCTGTAAGGCTTCTGATGCGAGTATTTGAGAGTTTTGCAAGTGTGGGAGTGTGTTTCTTTCAAACTGAGTATCTTTACATCGTTTGCGTATCTTTACTATTCCAATTGTGTATCTTTACATCGTTTACGTATCTTTACTATTCCAATTGTGTATCTTTTCATTTCTCGTTTGAGTATCTTTCTGTAAGGCTTCTGATGCGAGTTTCTATTGAATTTGAGAGTTTTGCAAGTGTGGGAGTGTGTTTCTTTCAAACTGAGTATCTTTACATCGTTCGCGTATCTTTACTATTCCAATTGTGTATCTTTACATCGTTTGCGTATCTTTACTATTCCAATTGTGTATCTTTTCATTTCTCGTTTGAGTATCTTTCTGTAAGGCTTCTGATGCGAGTTTCTATTGTATTTGAGAGTTTTACAAGTGTGGGAGTGTGTTTCTTTCAAACTGAGTATCTTTACATCGTTTGCGTATCTTTACTATTCCAATTGTGTATCTTTACATCGTTTGCGTATCTTTACTATTCCAATTGTGTATCTTTTCATTTCTCGTTTGAGTATCTTTCTGTAAGGCTTCTGATGCGAGTTTCTATTGTATTTGAGAGTTTTGCAAGTGTGGGAGTGTGTTTCATTCAAACGGAGTATCTTTACATCGTTTGCGTATCTTTACTATTCCAATTGTTTATCTTTACATCGTTTGCGTATCTTTACTATTCCAATTGTGTATCTTTTCATTTCTCGTTTGAGTATCTTTCTGTAAGGCTTCTGAGGCGAGTTTCTATTGTATTTGAGAGTTTTGCAAGTGTGGGAGTGTGTTTCATTCAAACTGAGTATCTTTACATCGTTTGCGTATCTTTACTATTCCAATTGTGTATCTTTACATCGTTTGCGTATCTTTACTATTCCAATTGTGTATCTTTTCATTTCTCGTTTGAGTATCTTTCTGTAAGGCTTCTGATGCGAGTTTCTATCGTATTTGAGAGTTTTGCAAGTGTGGGAGTGTGTTTCATTCAAATTGAGTATCTTTACATCGTTTGCGTATCTTTACTATTCCAATTGTGTATCTTTACATCGTTTGCGTATCTTTACTATTCCAATTGTGTATCTTTTCATTTCTCGTTTGAGTATCTTTCTGTAAGGCTTCTGATGCGAGTTTCTATTGTATTTGAGAGTTTTGGAAGTGTGGGAGTGTGTTTCTTTCAAACTGAGTATCTTTACATAGTTTGCGTATCTTTACGATTCCAATTGTGTATCTTTTTATTTCTCGTTTAAGTATCTTTCTGTAAGGCATCTGAGGCGAGTTTCTATTGTATTTGAGAGTTTTGCAAGTGTGGGAGTGTGTTTCATTCAAACGGAGTATCTTTACATCGTTTGCGTAACTTTACTATTCCAATTGTGTATCTTTACATCGTTTGCGTATCTTTACTATTCCAATTGTGTATCTTTTCATTTCTCGTTTGAGTATCTTTCTGTAAGGCTTCTGATGCGAGTTTCTATTGTATTTGAGAGTTTTGCAAGTGTGGGAGTGTGTTTCATTCAAACTGAGTATCTTTACATCGTTTGCGTATCTTTACTATTCCAATTGTGTATCTTTACATCGTTTGCGTATCTTTACTATTCCAATTGTGTATCTTTTCATTTCTCGTTTGAGTATCTTTCTGTAAGGCTTCTGATGCGAGTTTCTATTGTATTTGAGAGTTTTGCAAGTTTGGGAGTGTGGTTCTTTCAAACTGAGTATCTTTACATCGTTTGCGTATCTTTACTATTCCAATTGTGTATCTTTTCATTTCTCGTTTGAGTATCTTTCTGTAAGGCTTCTGAGGCGAGTTTCTATTGTATTTGAGAGTTTTGCAAGTGTGGGAGTGTGTTTCTTTCAAACTGAGTATCTTTACATCGTTTGCGTATCTTTACTATTCCAATTGTGTATCTTTACATCGTTTGCGTATCTTTACTATTCCAATTGTGTATCTTTTCATTTCTCGTTTGAGTATCTTTCTGTAAGGCTTCTGAGGCGAGTTTCTATTGTATTTGAGAGTTTTGCAAGTGTGGGAGTGTGTTTCTTTCAAACTGAGTATCTTTACATCGTTTGCGTATCTTTGCTATTCCAATTGTATATCTTTACATCGTTTGCGTATCTTTCCTATTCCAATTGTGTATCTTTTCATTTCTCGTTCGAGTATCTTTCTGTAAGGCTTCTGATGCGAGTTTCTATTGTATTTGAGAGTTTTGCAAGTGTGGGAGTGTGTTTCTTTCAAACTGAGTATCTTTACATAGTTTGCGTATCTTTACGATTCCAATTGTGTATCTTTTTATTTCTCGTTTAAGTATCTTTCTGTAAGGCATCTGAGGCGAGTTTCTATTGTATTTGAGAGTTTTGCAAGTGTGGGAGTGTGTTTCATTCAAACGGAGTATCTTTACATCGTTTGCGTAACTTTACTATTCCAATTGTGTATCTTTACATCGTTTGCGTATCTTTACTATTCCAATTGTGTATCTTTTCATTTCTCGTTTGAGTATCTTTCTGTAAGGCTTCTGATGCGAGTTTCTATTGTATTTGAGAGTTTTGCAAGTGTGGGAGTGTGTTTCATTCAAACTGAGTATCTTTACATCGTTTGCGTATCTTTACTATTCCAATTGTGTATCTTTACATCGTTTGCGTATCTTTACTATTCCAATTGTGTATCTTTTCATTTCTCGTTTGAGTATCTTTCTGTAAGGCTTCTGATGCGAGTTTCTATTGTATTTGAGAGTTTTGCAAGTTTGGGAGTGTGGTTCTTTCAAACTGAGTATCTTTACATCGTTTGCGTATCTTTACTATTCCAATTGTGTATCTTTTCATTTCTCGTTTGAGTATCTTTCTGTAAGGCTTCTGAGGCGAGTTTCTATTGTATTTGAGAGTTTTGCAAGTGTGGGAGTGTGTTTCTTTCAAACTGAGTATCTTTACATCGTTTGCGTATCTTTACTATTCCAATTGTGTATCTTTACATCGTTTGCGTATCTTTACTATTCCAATTGTGTATCTTTTCATTTCTCGTTTGAGTATCTTTCTGTAAGGCTTCTGAGGCGAGTTTCTATTGTATTTGAGAGTTTTGCAAGTGTGGGAGTGTGTTTCTTTCAAACTGAGTATCTTTACATCGTTTGCGTATCTTTGCTATTCCAATTGTATATCTTTACATCGTTTGCGTATCTTTCCTATTCCAATTGTGTATCTTTTCATTTCTCGTTCGAGTATCTTTCTGTAAGGCTTCTGATGCGAGTTTCTATTGTATTTGAGAGTTTTGCAAGTGTGGGAGTGTGTTTCTTTCAAACTGAGTATCTTTACATTGTTTGCGTATCTTTACGATTCCAATTGTGTATCTTTTTATTTCTCGTTTGAGTATCTTTCTGTAAGGCTTTGTGATGCGAGTTTCTATTGAATTTGAGAGTTTTGCAACTGTGGGAGTGTGTTTCTTTCAAACTGAGTATCTTTACATCGTTTGCGTATCTTTACTATTCCAATTGTGTATCTTTACATCGTTTACGTATCTTTACTATTCCAATTGTGTATCTTTTCATTTCTCGTTTGAGTATCTTTCTGTAAGGCTTCTGATGCGAGTTTCTATTGAATTTGAGTGTTTTGCAACTGTGGGAGTGTGTTTCTTTCAAACTGAGTATCTTTACATCGTTTGCGTATCTTTACTATTCCAATTGTGTATCTTTACATCGTTTGCGTATCTTTACTATTCCAATTGTGTATCTTTTCATTTCTCGTTTGAGTATCTTTCTGTAAGGCTTCTGATGCGAGTTTCTATTGTATTTGAGAGTTTTGCAAGTTTGGGAGTGTGGTTCTTTCAAACTGAGTATCTTTACATCGTTTGCGTATCTTTACTATTCCAATTGTGTATCTTTTCATTTCTCGTTTGAGTATCTTTCTGTAAGGCTTCTGAGGCGAGTTTCTATTGTATTTGAGAGTTTTGCAAGTGTGGGAGTGTGTTTCTTTCAAACTGAGTATCTTTACATCGTTTGCGTATCTTTACTATTCCAATTGTGTATCTTTACATCGTTTGCGTATCTTTACTATTCCAATTGTGTATCTTTTCATTTCTCGTTTGAGTATCTTTCTGTAAGGCTTCTGAGGCGAGTTTCTATTGTATTTGAGAGTTTTGCAAGTGTGGGAGTGTGTTTCTTTCAAACTGAGTATCTTTACATCGTTTGCGTATCTTTGCTATTCCAATTGTATATCTTTACATCGTTTGCGTATCTTTCCTATTCCAATTGTGTATCTTTTCATTTCTCGTTCGAGTATCTTTCTGTAAGGCTTCTGATGCGAGTTTCTATTGTATTTGAGAGTTTTGCAAGTGTGGGAGTGTGTTTCTTTCAAACTGAGTATCTTTACATAGTTTGCGTATCTTTACGATTCCAATTGTGTATCTTTTTATTTCTCGTTTAAGTATCTTTCTGTAAGGCATCTGAGGCGAGTTTCTATTGTATTTGAGAGTTTTGCAAGTGTGGGAGTGTGTTTCATTCAAACGGAGTATCTTTACATCGTTTGCGTAACTTTACTATTCCAATTGTGTATCTTTACATCGTTTGCGTATCTTTACTATTCCAATTGTGTATCTTTTCATTTCTCGTTTGAGTATCTTTCTGTAAGGCTTCTGATGCGAGTTTCTATTGTATTTGAGAGTTTTGCAAGTGTGGGAGTGTGTTTCATTCAAACTGAGTATCTTTACATCGTTTGCGTATCTTTACTATTCCAATTGTGTATCTTTACATCGTTTGCGTATCTTTACTATTCCAATTGTGTATCTTTTCATTTCTCGTTTGAGTATCTTTCTGTAAGGCTTCTGATGCGAGTTTCTATTGTATTTGAGAGTTTTGCAAGTTTGGGAGTGTGGTTCTTTCAAACTGAGTATCTTTACATCGTTTGCGTATCTTTACTATTCCAATTGTGTATCTTTTCATTTCTCGTTTGAGTATCTTTCTGTAAGGCTTCTGAGGCGAGTTTCTATTGTATTTGAGAGTTTTGCAAGTGTGGGAGTGTGTTTCTTTCAAACTGAGTATCTTTACATCGTTTGCGTATCTTTACTATTCCAATTGTGTATCTTTACATCGTTTGCGTATCTTTACTATTCCAATTGTGTATCTTTTCATTTCTCGTTTGAGTATCTTTCTGTAAGGCTTCTGAGGCGAGTTTCTATTGTATTTGAGAGTTTTGCAAGTGTGGGAGTGTGTTTCTTTCAAACTGAGTATCTTTACATCGTTTGCGTATCTTTGCTATTCCAATTGTATATCTTTACATCGTTTGCGTATCTTTCCTATTCCAATTGTGTATCTTTTCATTTCTCGTTCGAGTATCTTTCTGTAAGGCTTCTGATGCGAGTTTCTATTGTATTTGAGAGTTTTGCAAGTGTGGGAGTGTGTTTCTTTCAAACTGAGTATCTTTACATTGTTTGCGTATCTTTACGATTCCAATTGTGTATCTTTTTATTTCTCGTTTGAGTATCTTTCTGTAAGGCTTTGTGATGCGAGTTTCTATTGAATTTGAGAGTTTTGCAACTGTGGGAGTGTGTTTCTTTCAAACTGAGTATCTTTACATCGTTTGCGTATCTTTACTATTCCAATTGTGTATCTTTACATCGTTTACGTATCTTTACTATTCCAATTGTGTATCTTTTCATTTCTCGTTTGAGTATCTTTCTGTAAGGCTTCTGATGCGAGTTTCTATTGAATTTGAGTGTTTTGCAACTGTGGGAGTGTGTTTCTTTCAAACTGAGTATCTTTACATCGTTTGCGTATCTTTACTATTCCAATTGTGTATCTTTACATCGTTTGCGTATCTTTACTATTCCAATTGTGTATCTTTTCATTTCTCGTTTGAGTATCTTTCTGTAAGGCTTCTGATGCGAGTTTCTATTGAATTTGAGAGTTTTGCAACTGTGGGAGTGTGTTTCTTTCAAACTGAGTATCTTTACATCGTTTGCGTATCTTTACTATTCCAATTGTGTATCTTTACATCGTTTGCGTATCTTTACTATTCCAATTGTGTATCTTTTCATTTCTCGTTTGAGTATCTTTCTGTAAGGCTTCTGATGCGAGTTTCTATTGTATTTGAGAGTTTTGCAAGTGTGGGAGTGTGTTTCATTCAAACGGAGTATCTTTACATCGTTTGCGTATCTTTACTATTCCAATTGTTTATCTTTACATCGTTTGCGTATCTTTACTATTCCAATTGTGTATCTTTTCATTTCTCGTTTGAGTATCTTTCTGTAAGGCTTCTGATGCGAGTTTCTATTGTATTTGAGAGTTTTTGCAAGTGTGGGAGTGTGTTTCTTTCAAACTGAGTATCTTTACATCGTTTGCGTATCTTTACTATTCCAATTGTGTATCTTTACATCGTTTGCGTATCTTTACTATTCCAATTGTGTATCTTTTCATTTCTCGTTTGAGTATCTTTCTGTAAGGCTTCTGATGCGAGTTTCTATTGTATTTGAGAGTTTTGCAAGTGTGGGAGTGTGTTTCATTCAAACTGAGTATCTTTACATCGTTTGCGTATCTTTACTATTCCAATTGTGTATCTTTACATCGTTTGCGTATCTTTACTATTCCAATTGTGTATCTTTTCATTTCTCGTTTGAGTATCTTTCTGTAAGGCTTCTGATGCGAGTTTCTATTGTATTTGAGAGTTTTGCAAGTTTGGGAGTGTGGTTCTTTCAAACTGAGTATCTTTACATCGTTTGCGTATCTTTACTATTCCAATTGTGTATCTTTTCATTTCTCGTTTGAGTATCTTTCTGTAAGGCTTCTGAGGCGAGTTTCTATTGTATTTGAGAGTTTTGCAAGTGTGGGAGTGTGTTTCTTTCAAACTGAGTATCTTTACATCGTTTGCGTATCTTTACTATTCCAATTGTGTATCTTTACATCGTTTGCGTATCTTTACTATTCCAATTGTGTATCTTTTCATTTCTCGTTTGAGTATCTTTCTGTAAGGCTTCTGAGGCGAGTTTCTATTGTATTTGAGAGTTTTGCAAGTGTGGGAGTGTGTTTCTTTCAAACTGAGTATCTTTACATCGTTTGCGTATCTTTGCTATTCCAATTGTATATCTTTACATCGTTTGCGTATCTTTCCTATTCCAATTGTGTATCTTTTCATTTCTCGTTCGAGTATCTTTCTGTAAGGCTTCTGATGCGAGTTTCTATTGTATTTTGAGAGTTTTGCAAGTGTGGGAGTGTGTTTCTTTCAAACTGAGTATCTTTACATTGTTTGCGTATCTTTACGATTCCAATTGTGTATCTTTTTATTTCTCGTTTGAGTATCTTTCTGTAAGGCTTTGTGATGCGAGTTTCTATTGAATTTGAGAGTTTTGCAACTGTGGGAGTGTGTTTCTTTCAAACTGAGTATCTTTACATCGTTTGCGTATCTTTACTATTCCAATTGTGTATCTTTACATCGTTTACGTATCTTTACTATTCCAATTGTGTATCTTTTCATTTCTCGTTTGAGTATCTTTCTGTAAGGCTTCTGATGCGAGTTTCTATTGAATTTGAGTGTTTTGCAACTGTGGGAGTGTGTTTCTTTCAAACTGAGTATCTTTACATCGTTTGCGTATCTTTACTATTCCAATTGTGTATCTTTACATCGTTTGCGTATCTTTACTATTCCAATTGTGTATCTTTTCATTTCTCGTTTGAGTATCTTTCTGTAAGGCTTCTGATGCGAGTTTCTATTGAATTTGAGAGTTTTGCAACTGTGGGAGTGTGTTTCTTTCAAACTGAGTATCTTTACATCGTTTGCGTATCTTTACTATTCCAATTGTGTATCTTTACATCGTTTGCGTATCTTTACTATTCCAATTGTGTATCTTTTCATTTCTCGTTTGAGTATCTTTCTGTAAGGCTTCTGATGCGAGTTTCTATTGTATTTGAGAGTTTTGCAAGTGTGGGAGTGTGTTTCATTCAAACGGAGTATCTTTACATCGTTTGCGTAACTTTACTATTCCAATTGTGTATCTTTACATCGTTTGCGTATCTTTACTATTCCAATTGTGTATCTTTTCATTTCTCGTTTGAGTATCTTTCTGTAAGGCTTTGTGATGCGAGTTTCTATTGAATTTGAGAGTTTTGCAACTGTGGGAGTGTGTTTCTTTCAAACTGAGTATCTTTACATCGTTTGCGTATCTTTACTATTCCAATTGTGTATCTTTACAT